>NC_080083.1:63060413-63360413 GCF_949987535.1 Balaenoptera acutorostrata
AGAAAAAATTTTAAATATACAGATTTCAAATCAATGGCATCAGCTTTCACCTTAACAAGTTAGAAAAAGAATAGAAAATTAAACACAAAATAAGTAGAAGAAAGAAAAGAACAATAATAATCAGAATAGAAGTCAATAAAATAGGGGCAGAAAACATTAGAAAAAATTCAGTGTAACCAAAAGCTGGTTCTTTGAGAAGACTAATAAAATTTATAAAACTGTAGCCAGACTGATTTGGAGAAAGAGACAATACAAATTAACAATATTACGAATGAGAGAGCTTACGTCACTACAGATTCTATACTCTTGTATTAAAAGGACAAGAAAGCAATGTCATGAAATAAACAGAAAAAAATTTCAATTCATACTTCCCAGCATATACAAAATTAACTTAATAAACAAGTCATATTCCTAAACGTAAAACCTAAAACTATAAAATTTCCAAAAGAAAGCAGGAGAAAACCTTTGTGACCTGAAGTTAGGGAAAGAGTCCTTAGCTATGACACTAAAAGCACAATCCATAAAAGAACAAATAAATAAACTGGATTTCATCAAAATTGAAAACACCTGCTCTTTGAAAGAAACTATTAAAAGAATGAAAAGAAAAGTCACACACTGGGAGAAAATATTTGCAAATCTATCTGTTAAAGGACTTGTATCCAATATGTACAAAGAATTCTCAAAACTCAATAATAAGAAAATAATCAACCCAGTTAAAAAATAGACTAAAAATTTGAACACTCACCAAAGTAGATATACTTATGGCAAAAAAGGACATGAAAAGTTTTTTCAACATTAGTCATTAGAGAAATGCAAATTAAAACCACAAAGAGATAATTGTACATACCTTTTGGAACTGTGAAAATAAAAACACTGATCATATGGAGTTTTGGCAAGGATGTGGAGGAACTAGAGCTCTTATACACGCTGGGGACGATGTAAAATAGAGAACAGTTTGGCAGTTTCTTAAAGAGTTAAACACCCACCTCCCACATGACCTAGACATTTGACTTTTAGGTTTTTATCCAAGAGAACAAAAAGCAAGGTCCACACAAATACTTGATACTGATGTTCAGAGAAGCTTTACCCGTAATAGCCCCCAAAGTGAAAACAGTGTGAATGTCCATCAGCAGATACATGGATCAACAAATTATGGTATATCCATACAATGGAATATTACTCAAAAATAAAAAAGAATGAACTACTGATATACAGTACAACATGGATGCATCTCATAATCACTAAGCCAAGGGAAACAAGTGAGACCAAAAAGTATACAAACAATATGCTTCCATTTGCTTAAAATTCTAGAAATTAAAATATAGTGACGGGAGATAGTGGTTGCCTGCATATGCAGAAGGAAGAAGGGTGGGCAGGAGAGATTACACAGGGGCAAGAGGAAACTTTGGAGAATAATTAATGCTCACATAGACATATTTTTTGTGTTGATAGTTTCACAAGTGTATACATATGTCAAAACATGAATGTACTGTATTTCAATTATAACTCAATAAAGCTGTTAAAATGACCCTTAAATATATGAAAATATGTTTACTCTCACTTATTATAAGAGAAATGCAAATTAAAACTATACTGAGAAACTATTTATCACCAATCAGATTTTCAAAAAATTTAAAATACAACCACACATTCTACTTGGGAGGCTGTGGGTCAAAAGTCACCCTAATATGGAGCCAGGAGAGATGCAATCAATGCAACCTTCATGAAGGGGTCTTTGGCAATACACAGCAAAACTACGTCTATGTTTGTCTTTTCACCCAGCATTCTCATTCCTAAAAAGTTACCCTGAATATGTATTTCAGGCAATGCAAAAATATATATCTCCTAGGTTATTCATTACAGCATAACCTGTCATTGAGAATACTGGATACAATCTCTATGCCCATAGGTAGGACAGCAGTTGTATAAACTATGATTCATCCACATATTAGCATACCATGCTGGTGAAAGAAGAGTGACTGACTTCCAGTTTACAACTAATGAAAAAGCAAAGCGTAAGAATGAAGAGAAAATCATGAGATATACATGTACCTGCTCATCTGTGCAAAAACAAACACAGAGAGGATGAGCCTGAGACTGACGAGATCAGCAATCTACAGGGGAGGCTGGGAACGGAGAGGAAAGGACGGAAGGGATGGAGGTGGGGAGACACTTCTCTGAATACACATTGATTTTTAAAACCATGTTAATGTTCCACCTACTAAAATGTAAAAAATAAAAATAAACAAGGACAAAGGAGGGAAATTCTAAGATGAAACAATAATAAAAAAAAATCTAGTGGCACTTCAAAAGATTAATAACATAATCATGCTGAAGCAGGAGAAGGGGGAAGAATAACCAAGTTAACTTTTGAACACAACGCTTGGATTGAAGGCTCAAAGGCTAAGGACAAAAAGAACTCAAAGAAGAATTAAACTACAGCTTTAGGTTTCTTTTTTCACAGAGTATGCTTTATCAATTCAAAAACCACTTCCTGGCATTCAAGGTTTGGACAAACAACTTTACAGATATTGGAAGTCAGACCTCTCGTTGTCAGAGAAGGGAATAACAAAGAAGGAAAGGGAAAAAACAACCCTGTGGTATCTCCCTGGAACTGGAATTAGTGTGAATTCATGATTTTTATACAGTTAGCTAGATATAGAAATAGAGGTAGATATGTGTATTACCATATGTATATGAATAAAAACACACATGTATATATATACGTTTATATATGTACGCACATATATGCATGTCGAGGTATACATTCATCTGTTTCCTATCTCTGCCTGCTGAGAGGGGATAAAGGTCATTCCTCAGGAAAGCAGAAAACACACCATTAGGTAATTTCTAACTGTCTAATAAGAAATCATACTGAAGGTCAATGAACCACAAGGAAAACACGACATATAAAAATTGGTAGGATACAACTTCAGCATTTCTTAAAACAATTTAGAGCTTTAAATGCACAAGTTAGAAAAAGAAAAGCAATTGAAATCTGTTTTCGAATTATGCTGTTCTACTTTAAAGTGCATATAGTGGGAGTCATAATTTGGGACTAACTTGTGATTTCAGTTGTGGGTGGGATTCACACGTGTCCTGGTCTGTGTGAGAAACTGCTCAGTTACGACTATCAAAAGTCTACTTGCATAAGGGACAGACAATTCTCCTTGAAGAGAATTCATCCTAATGAAAATCAGGTATCTTCTCAAGGAAGTAAACAGCCTTTAAAAGACAAGGTAAAAGCATAAAGTAGGAACAAGAAAGGCGTGATTACCTCTGGAGAAGGAAAGAGAGAAAACCCATACCGACATTTTTCCCGTTAATTACAAGGTGCACCCTTTGTTAAATGTGCACCTGTGGTCTGCGTGTGTGATGCTCTCCTCCGACCGCATGCCCCCCCACCCCCAACTTGGCCCATAAAGTAAGCACTTCAGTCAGTTCTTCCTCAACAAGAAGAGGACCTCTGCCCTTTCCCGCCCCACCCTCTCCCCAGCACGCCACAGTCCTTGGCCTTGGGAGGGGCACACCCCTGAAAGCACTGTTCAGCCCGACCTCTCTCTCCAGGAATCCGTGCACAGGCTCCTGCTGGCAGCTCTGGCCGTGACCAGGTGAGCACACTCAACCCGATGCAGGAGGATTATTAATTATTTATTTAGTGGTCTCCAATCTCTCTCAAATAAAAAATGTTACAAATTTTCGGATTTTATACATGTTAACATTAAGAATTTATTTCTACTGAAAAAAACCCTAGATGTTGCTAAAAAGTAGTATCATTAATTTCATTTTTTATGAATAATCTTCCTTCATATTCCTAAGGAATCTACAAAAGCATGCCATACCCATAACTAATTCAGACTTTGTTAGCACGAATTTGTGATAATTTTGACAGGGGGCATTTAAGTTCGCCTTTATCTATTCTAAGATAAATGTATTTTTTTTAACGTATACATGTTGTATATAGGTCACATTTTGTCTAGTTTTAAAAATAAACATAACTATTTAAATAAATTTTTAAAATACCTTCCAACTCACACCACCTAAAATAAAACAGCCGTACACTGCAAAGATGCAGGATCACAGCGAAGTGTCTCTCCTGAGAAGGAACGGGACGAGACAAAGCTCTTCTACACATGGGCTGCATTTCTTCGGGCGTCTGGCCTCTCTCGGTGCGTCTGGCTCCACTTTCCTGTTGGCATCAACTAACTGCTCAAACTTCAGCTCACATAGGGCCCATCGCGGCTGCCCAGCCAACCTTCCTCAGGGTAACTTGGAATGATTTTAGCTTCTGCACTGAGTTAGTCTCTTGGTTTTCCAGCTCCAAATTCCCCAAGATCAGGGAGAAGGGGCAGCGCAATATAGCAACACAGCTAAGATCAGGGCTAGAGTCAAACACGCACAATTTCAAATCCTGGCACCTCCATTTACCAGCTGTGTGACCTTGAGCTCTGTGTACCTCTGAGTAAAATGAATTTGCTGCCTTTGGACCAGGTGTCCACACTAGACCCAGTGAGCATGGCAGAGAAGGGGAGGTGGCCCTATGCACAGCACATGGTGGGCAGTTGTCAGAAGCTGTGGGCAGGGCATGTTCTCCCATTTGGGAATTAAGCCAAGAATAAGTAATGACATAGTATATGTTGTCATCATTTGGAACAAGTCATTAAAAAAGCACAAAAGGAAATCTACTGAGTGACACCAAAGGTAAAAGCGCTCTATCAGAAAAAGAGCATTGAATCAGAAATCTAAAGGCCAAGGTTGAAGTCCCAGCTCAACCACATCCTAGCTAAGCCACACTGGTTAAACTGCTTCACCTCTTTGAACCTCAGTTTCTCCCTTTAAAATGCAGATAATAATAAACAACCACATAAAACTCTTTTGAGGATTAATTAAGAGGGTATCTATTAAAATCATTTTGGTAACTATAAAACATTAAATAAAAAATTGCTACATTTTATTAGTTTATTAACTCCCACTGGATATTATTTCACCACATCTCATTGCCAAAGTCAATTTTGATTGTAGTAAAACTCAAGAAGCTAAAAAATACGAGTTTTGCAAACTCAATTTCTAAAGAAAGCATCCAATAAACCTAAAAATCTCATGTTCCAAATTAAACCTATTGTGTAAAATGGTGTCACAACTGTCTCTGTCAATAAGAGGCCTCCTGACTGTCATATTATACAGACACTCATTTAAAGCAGTGAGAAGAAACGCAGAGCTCTGTGAAGACGTGCCCACAAAGAAGGACTTCATAGAATAGAAATTTCCTTTTCAACTTGAAACAAGGTCACCGCAGATTTCTGTCCTCCCTTCGAGCTTTCCATCGTGCTTCTTAGAGGCAGGGTTATGTCAGCATGCTCACTGGGGCTCAGGAATGCTTACAATAAACTGGAAGCTTTGCTCTCCATCTAAAATGGTTTCAGATGCTCAAGCAGAGTGCAGAAAAGAGAACAGATGGGTCCCCACCACCACCACCAGTGACACTTAAGAAAGCGATTTTTGAGATGAAAATTATATTCAGAGTTTTTAGGAACTTTTTTCCCAAAGCATAGGGCTAACTTGGCTCAAGACGACACAAATGTTGGTATCAACGCGAAGTCGAATCCTTTTTAAGACACCTGACAAAAAAGAATGTAAAATTTTCATAATGCCTTCTACGTATTTATCCATAATTTCCAACTTCAAATACGATGGTACCAGCTGCAGGAAAAGCAAACTACTATATTCCCATTAATTACTTAGAAAATCACTAAAACGAAACATCTTAAGTATATAATAAAGGTATGTTCACATCATAGCCACAAGCTGCAAAATGAATGACTTCCCATTAGCTGTGTGTGATAAAACTCTCATGACGAATTGGAACTTTCTCTACTGCACAAGGTGAATCTCCTTAGCAATAATTTCAAACACCACTACCATTCAAAACTACATGATTAGTCATGGCAGAGCAAGTTAAGGAGCAATTAACTTCCCAGGTAAAGAACTTGAAATGTTTCTAATTATAATCACATAGTACCCCTTTAAAAAGAAAAAGCCAAATCAAAGAATCAGACATCAAAAGGCCATTAGGTCTTTCAGTGTAGACCATTTCCAGACCTCGTTTACTCCACATTAAACCTCCTTTGGGGTGTTTTCATTCTTCACTAAGAATACAGATATATGGTTGAAGTCACTTAAAGTTTCTTCAAAGTTCCTTGACATTTGTGTATTCTACACCTAACATGAGTAAATTTTACATCAAGTAATAAAAAACTAGAGGATCTGAACTTTAGCAAAGCCACCAATTTTTAAATTCTCTTGTTAAATTTCATGACATCAACCCTCAGGGACTATGATTTAGGGAAAGAATAAAGGAAATTCAGTAAGGAAATAAAAGCATGTTTTTCTTAAGGATGGAAATGTTTGACATTTACTTATCTATTGTTTATTATATTCTGACAGAATCTTTCTTCCAGAAAATGAGGTCTGTTTGCTTTACTCCTAACCTCATGGCTTGTACATTAACATGTTACCAGATTCACGCCTTTGAAATACTTCACCCCATCTGGCGGGGAAATTCTCTCCTCTCCACCAGCTCATTTTTCGTCCTTCCCTCAAAACCTGGTTTATTGCAGAGAAACATTTAGGAAAGTAAGTCTTCTTCCAATGTCACTGTCATCACAGACCACACAGCTACCAATTCTCCCCCGTTCCCTCTTCCCTCTGGGGAAAGGTATGGCCTTCCGCCCCACCCTTGGGGGGATGTCGGGTTCTCCTCCATCCGGACGATGAGTCTCCTGTACTTTCTGTCCCAGGTGGGCTCATCTTCACAGGTTTCTTCACATACACTCTGCACTCTCCATCCTAGACACTGGTTCACACTCATGCAACTTCCTGGATGACTCTTATTATATATAAGAATAAATACATCAGGTATATAACCCATTGTGTTTAGGATACTGTGGACACCATTGGAAAGAGATCTACTACCAAAATTAATACCAGATTGAGACTTAGGATATACAGATTTAGTACTGATAAACTTTATTTTCTGAGTCTCTATGAAAAAACCAAAGTATCTGATAGTTAATGACCAACATAACCATGAGAAGTTACCATCAGTGAGGATGTTTTTCCAGTGTTTCAGATGCATTATTTAATTTTGCTTTCTTCCTTTATACTTTAACACACAAGCTTAAGTCCAATGTGAAATTAATTGAGCATTGCTTTCAACATGGCTAATGATTTCTATCGTGTCACAATTATGTTTCCTTCATAATATTTGATTTCCTATCACTAGCATTGGCACTATTTTTCTGATTTGCAAAAATACAATCAAATATTAAAATGACTGTATAAACAAGCTATTATAGCAAAAGGAGACAACACCCACATACTGCCCAACAGCCAGCAGGTGTAATAACCTAACAATTCTGTTGTAACTCCCCTGGCACAAGGTGGTGATGTTTTCAGTTTACCGTTTTTTATGCTGACGACTATGCAGGGATGAATCTGGAAGGTAAAAAATCCATCAGAGTACTTTCAGCACTGATGAGCAAAGAAAAATTTTGTTTATGAAGCCTAGCAAAGGAGATACAGGCAAAATACCCACAAAGTAGAGAAGGGTAAATTACCCAACTTAACTGCTTACCCTAATTTAATAGAAAAACCACTTGAGATCACCCAACTCTCTTAGTTATAATTCTATGTTATCAGATAATGCTTTAATCAATGGTTTGAATTCTTTAATAGGCTAGTCCACTAAAAAAGAATATTCTTACCAAATGCCTAGAAGCCCTTCACATAATTTGCAATGACTATTCTCCTTCTGTGAGCTATAGTAGCAGCTGCAACAAGGGAAAAAGGGAAATACGTGTGCCATCTTCCAGAGTATCATTTTGGAGACCAAAACAGAGACCAAATACAAGAAAAAATAGCTGTCCCAGCAACTCCACTCCTAACTATATACTCAAAGAATTAAAAAGAAGTGCTCAAACAAATATTTGCACTTGAGTGTTAATAGCAGCGCTATTCACAATAGACTAAAGGTGGAAACCCAAATGTCCATCAGCAGTTGAATGAAGAAAAAACTAGAGTATACACACACAATGAAATACTATTCACCCATAAAAAGTGAAGCAATAATACATGCTTCAATGTGGTTGAACCAAGAAAATATTATGCTCAGTGAAAGAAACCAGACACAAAAGGTCACAGAATGTGTGATTCCATTTGTACGAAATATCCAGAATAGGTAAATCCACAGAGACAGAAAGCAGACTGCTGGTTGCCAGGATCCGGGGGAGGAGTGTAATAGGGACTAGCCTGTTCAGTGAGGACAGAGTTTTATTTGGGGGATGAAAATGTTCTGGAACTGGGCATGAGTGGTGGTTGCACGACATTGTGAATGTACTAAATGTACTAAACTGTTCACTTTAAAACTGTTAATTTTATGCTATGTGAATTTCACCTCAATTTAAAAAGAAAAAAAAAGCAGTAACAGCGGAGCAGGGGTCCAAATCAAAATGTCCACAGGGTCCAGGCAACAAACATGAGAAAAGTGACTCGAAAACAACTTGTTCTGCATGCAGTTATGTTCCCAGATGGGAGTCTTTTTTCCTTAAAGTTGTTTAATTTTTTCCTTTTAGTCTTTTGTCTTCTTTTCTTAGCCAGTCTAATAGAGACCTGTATAATTTATTAACTTCTTTTCAAAGTGGTTTTGGTAATATTCTGCATTCTGTTTCCAATTTCATTAATTTCTGCCCTTGGCTTCATTTCTTATGTTTCCTTCATATTTACTTTTTTTGTGTTTATCTAGCTTCTTGAGGTGAAGGCTTGGCTCATTTCAGTACAGATACTGGATTAGAGATACTTTATAACTTTTGATGAGTAATACTTTCATTATCTTCAGTTTTAAGTATTTGGAAAATTTTATGATGATTTCCTTTTTAAACCTAATTTACTTAAAGTACAATTCTAAGTTTCCAAATGTGAGGGTTTAAAAAGAAAACTGTTTATTGTTACTAATTTAATTGCACCAAGAACAGAAAATGTGGTCTTGATAACAATGATTCCTTGAAAACTATCCAAGCACTATCCAATCAGCTCCAGCCATGTGTTGCCATGAAAGAAGATGGCTGACTGTTGCCAGAGATCACGTTTTTCAAGACAAATCAGAACTCCAAATTTCATGTGAAATCTCCTGATTTTATAATGTTCACAATTAATTCAAAAATTTTCAAAATGTTGTGCAGGCCAAACTGAACACATGTGTAGAATGACTGAACCTGCAGCCCAGGAATTTGTAACAGCTGCTGGAAAGCATGAACTCAAACAGGAGAGCAACAAAATGGACAAAAGCACAGAAGCAGGATAGAGAAGAGCAGCATGTAAGAGAAAAAATGAAGGGAAAGGAATGGCTTATACGACATCCTGGAACTCTGTACAAAATGAATTTAAAAGTGGAATTTAAAAAGAAATAAATAAAAATATTAAAATACCATATAGTAAGAGTGCTATAAAGAAAATAAAGGAAGAAAATGGTCTGAGACTAAGATATACATTTGTAAATCATCGCCATAAGGATGGTATAGAATAATGGTCTCTAACGCCATGGTCCTGCATTGGATTGTCTCAGGACAGAATCTAGAGTGAGTACAGAGTAGAATGGACATGCACAGGAGATGGACCGAAAGGAAGAAAACCAGGAGAAAGTATGTCACAAAAGCCGAAGAAGAGAATGTTGTAAGGAAGGGGGACTGAACGAAATCCAGATTGGAGGTCACTGAAATCTTGGAAGAAGTTTTGTTGCCACTTGGGAAGAAGCCAGACGGGACTGGGCTGGAGAACAGAAGTGGAAGATGAGAAAACAGAGGCAATAAGTAAAGCAACTCTGAAGAGAACTGACTATAAAAGCAAAGAGGGAGAAAGGATCACAGATGAAGGAACAGGAGCTGAGGCTGAGAAAGGAGGTTCTGAGATGGATACCTTCTCTTGTCTACATGTTACAAGGACCAGTGCAGCTGAGACCGGCTGGGGTCCTGAGTTAGATGGCATACTGGGAACATGCAGGAAATTGCGAGGGGGGCAAAGAACTGGGGCGGGGAGGATGGCTGCCAGGGACACACCTTGTAGCTTAACAGAATCAAGAAAGTAAGGGTTTAAAACAAGGACGTTAATGAAACTGGAAAGAGTATTTGAGACTGGAGTTGGCAGAATAGAAAGAGACCAGTTTTACGTGTCTTGGTGATAGGAGACTGGGGAGGCGGAGCAGGTGATGACAAGTGAGGACAAAGGCTTCCCTACGTGCTCCACGAACAAACAGTGTCGGGAATTTTTAAAATAAGGATAAAAGCTCAGAAGGAGTTGACTGTGTTCTATTATATATAATAAAGCATATAGCACTGGTGTGAAAAATCAAAGAACACTCATGGCAGCAAAGAATATGATGATTTTCTGGAGTTAAAAAAAACCATTTGGGAGATGTGAGCCAGCCTTTGCTTCACTTACTAATTTTGCAGAAAGCTAACAGTGTTACAGAGCTCAGGAGGTCACACAGCTCCACATGGCTCAATGTCCTCTTGAAAAAGAGGCAAAAGACCACAAACCAAGCTGAGATCAAGGGATTTTTTAAAAATCAAGTTTCAAGGTCATGAGAAGGTCACTGTGTGTTTAGATTTTAGTCACACAAACTAATCTATAATTCAATCTACAGAAAATCACAATAATTGATTCCAAAAATGATGATGCCAATTTACCATAAATTGTTTTCATTATGCAAGGATAAAATGGATGGGAGTGTATATATTACATTTCAAAAAGAATTCTATCAAAAAATAAGTTAAGAATAGTTCCAGTCTTCATACACAAGATGACATCTGGCTACCATCTCCTGAATAGCCTCTCTCAAATATGCACTAAAATACCTAGAAAGAGAAAGAGGAAAAAATCGAAAAAAAGTCTCAATAACAAGAACTGAGATGAACAAACAACAAAAAACCCAATTAAAGAACTTGGGAGGAATCTCAAATAAAGAAAAAGCAAATGGAAGTGGACTGATAAAAAATATCTATATACGTCCACCTGAGAGCAAATGTAAATTGGTCTCAGGAAATAGAAGCTCAGAAAAATGAGTTAGGAAGAAACCATCTTCCTCCCTCAGGTCAAGGATTCTGTGTCTAAAAAAATCAAAAATTTTGGTAGCTGGGATTCTTCCATAAAGAGAAGACAACAGAGTAATTTCTAATGACATTTTACATACATCCATTCAGACCAAGCAACTCCCAGAAAATATCTGGATTGGGAGGAAAGGACAAATGGTGATGTCCTGTATGCAGAAAACTGTAATTTCCACAGATAAAGTCATATAGATGGACACAAAAAGAAGAAACCTGAGTTCAAAATATACTGAGAACTATAGGATTCACATCTGTTCAGAAAAGCAGATACTCATCACATAGGTTATGAAAAAGTATCTCATCAGTAAAGTAGAATTTCTATAGGTGATATTTTCCTAGAAATTTGGAACTTCACTGGCAGCTGACAAATAATTTTTTTCTACCCAGCTGCATATCTTCAAGAGAACATGAAAATTATGCAAGTCAACATGGAGCAGAGACAATTCATACCCACAATGCACAGCACACTTATGTCAGATGGTGTTTACAAAAGTGCACACACAGTAGAAATTCAGTAAGTGTTTGTTAAATAATAAAACATCAAGACCAAACAAAATTTACCTTGTTCAAAGTTGAGTAACAATGTAGATAAATATCAATTACAGTCTGAAAGCTACTGCAGAACCTAGGAATAGAAGCAGGGAAAAGAAAATTCTAGATACACTGAAGAAAAAACTACCATCCAAATGATCTAATATAATATCCAGAAGAAAATATCAGAAGAACTGTGAGGTACCTGAATGACAGAAGAGAGTCTCAATGAAATAGGGGATAAAGCCTTAAGAATTATCTAAGATAAAAAAAATTCAATAATATTAAAAATGAGGAATGATTAAGATAAAGAAGGGATTAAAAAAAGAAAGAAAAATTTAGAGCAGAATAAAAATTCATAATAGAAGTAGAAAAGAGCAGAAATTTAGGTGCAGAAAATAAAATCATAATGTTATAAACCATCTTAAACATGTACTCAGAGGACAAAAAAAACACAGATGAAGATACAGTAAAGAAAATGATAAATATGAAGGAATGATGAAAGGTTAAAAAAAGGATGTGGACAGAAGATGCTAAAAAATACAAAATAACTCAATAAAGATGTTGAATAAAAGAGCCTGGAGTACAACAGACAGGTCTGAGCCAGAGATAGAGATGTGACACGTACTAACTACGTGGCACTTGACGCTGTGGGCTTGATGAGATCGCTTAAGGAGTGGGTGTAGATGGAGAAGAAGAGATGGCCAAGGACTGAACCTGGAGAACTCTGAAACATAGAATCCCGGCAGAAAAGGAGGACTCAGTACAAGAGAGATTGAAAAAGAGCACCCAACGAGTTAGGGAGAAAACCATCAGATGCTTCCGGTACCAGGGAAGCACAGGGAGGAAAGAGCTCCAGGAAGAGGAAAAAGAACTTCGAATGACAGGATGTCAACCAAGATGATAACACAGGAGGCCTCCTCCCACAGACACACTGACTGCACAGCTACACATGGAGTAATTAACTCTAAAAGAAACCCAGAAACTATCTGAGAAACTCCTACACACTGCCTGCCTCTGACAAGTCAGCAGGGCTTGCATTTACGAGTCCCGCAGGACTGCAGCAAACAAAGCAGCAGTCCTGAACGGGCACAGGGACAGCCCTGGCTATACACCAGGGCTGCACCTCATAGGGCAGGAGACAAACTCTGCCCCCGTGCACACAGTCCTCCATGCAGTGCCACATAACAGGGAGGAAACTCTCGACTCCCAGCTTCTCCGAGGAGCAAAGGGTTTGGACTCCACAGATACACAAACACACACACACACACAAAATGGAATATTATTCCCTTTTTAAAAAGAAGGAGGGGGGCACCTTCAAGATGGCAGGGGAGTAAGACGTGGAGGTCACCTTCCTCCCCACAGATACATCAGAAATACATCTACATGTGGAACGACTCCTACAGAACACCTACTGAATGCCGGCAGAAGACCTCAGACTTCCCAAAAGGCAAGAAATTCCCCACGTACCTGGGTAGGGCAAAAGAAAAAAGGAAAAACAGAGACAAAAGAATAGGGACGGGACCTGCCCCTCGGGGAAGGAGCTGTGAAGGAGGAAAAGTTTCCACACACTAGGAAGCCCCTTCACTGGCAGAGACGGGGGTGGGTAACAGGGGGGAAGCTTCAGAGCCACGGAGGAGAGCGCAGCCACAGGGGTGCAGAGGGCAAAGCGGAGAAACTCCCGCACAGAGGATCGGTGCTGACCAGCGCTCACCAGCCCGAGAGGCTTGTCTGCTCACCCGCTGGCCGGGATGGGTGGGGGCTGGGAGCTGAGGCTCCGGCTTTGGAGGTCAGACCCCAAGGAGAGGACTGGGGTTGGCTGCATGAACACAGCCTGAAGGGGGCTAGTGCACCACAGCTAGCTGGGAGGGAGTCCGGGAAAAAGTCTGGACCTGCCTAAGGGACAAGAGACAATTGTTTCAGGGTGCGAGAGGAGAGGGGATTCAGAGCACCGCCTAAACGAGCTCCAGAGATGGACACAAGCCGCGGCTACCAGCGCGGACCCCCGAGACGGGCATGAGACGCTAAGGCTGCTGCTGCCGCCACCAAGAAGCCTGTGTGCGAGCCCAGGCCACTCTCCACACCACCCCTCCCGGGAGCCTGTGCAGCCCGCCACGGCCAGGCTCCCGTGATCCCGGGACGACTTCCCCAGGAGAACACACGGCGCGCCTCAGGCTGTTGCAACGTCACGCCGGCCTCTGCCGCCGCAGGCTCGCCCCGCATTCCGTACCCCTCCCTCCCCCGGCCTGAGTGAGCCAGAGCCCCCTAATCAGCTGCTGCTTTAACCCCTTCCTCTATGAGCAAAGAACAAATGTCCTCAGGCAACCTACATGCAGAGGCGGGTCCAAATCCAAAGCTGAACCCCAGGAGCTGTGCGAACAAAGAAGAGAAAGGGAAATCTCTCCCAGCAGCCTCAGGAGCAGCAGATTAAATCTCCACAATCAACTTGATGTACCTGCATCTGTGGAATACCTGAATAGACAACGAATCATCCCAAAATTGAGGCGGTGGACTTTGGGAGGAACTGTAGACTTGGGGTTTGCTTTCTGCATCTAATTTGTTTCTACTTTTATGTTTATTTTAGTTTAGTATTTAGAGCTTATTATCATGGGTGAATTTGTTTATTGATTTGGTTGCTCTCTTCTTTTTTTTTTAAATATATATATATATTTTTTCCTTTTTCTCTTTTTGTGAGTGTGTATGTGTATACTTCTTTGTGTGATTCTGTCTGTATAGCTTTGCTTTTCCGTTTGTCCTAGGGTTCAGTCTGTCCGTTTTTTTGTTGTTGTTGTTGTTTTTGTATAGTTTTTAGCACCTGTTATCATTGGTGGATTTGCTTTTTGGTTTGGTTGCTCTCTTCTTTCTTTCTTTCTTTTTTATTACTTTTTAAATTTTTTTATTTTTAATATTTTTTAATTTTTTATTTTAATAACTTTCTTTCTTTCTTTCTCTCTCTCTCCCTCTCTCCCTCCCTTTCTTTCTTTCTTTCTTTCTTCCTTTTTCTCACTTTTCTTCTGAGCCGAGTGGCTGACAGGGTCTTGGTGCTCCGGCCGGGTATCAGACCTGAGCCTCTGAGGTGGGAGAGCAGAGTCCAGGACATTGGATCACCAGAGACCTCCCAGCCCCATGTAATATCAAATGGCAAAAGGTCTCCCAGAGAACTCCATCTCAATGCTAAGAACCAGCTCCATTCAACGACCAGCAAGCTACAGGGCTGGACACCCTATGCCAAACAACTAGCAAGACAGGAACACAACCCCACCCATTAGCAGACAGGCTGCCTAAAGTCATAATAAGGTCACAGACACCCCAAAACACACCACCGGACGTGGTCCTGCCCACCAGAAAGACAAGATCCAGCCTCACCCACCAGAACACAGGCACTAGTCCCCTCCACCAGGAAGCCTACACCACCCACTGAACCAACCTTAGCCACTGGGGACAGATACCAAAAACAACGGGAACTACGAACCTGCAGCCTGTGAAAAGGAGACCCCGAACACAGTAAGTTATGCAAAATGAGAAGACAGAGAAACACACAACAGATGAAGAAGCAAGGTAAAAACCCACCAGACCAAACAAATGAAGAGGAAATAGGCAGTCTACCTGAAAAAGAATTCAGAGTAATGATAGTAAAGATGATCCCAAATCTTGGAAACAGAATGAAGAAAATACAAGAAACGTTTAACAAGGACCTAGAAGAAGTAAAGAGCAAACAAACAATGATGAACAACACAATAAATGAAATTAAAAATTCTCTAGAAAGAATCAATAGCAAAATAACTGAGGCAGAAGAACGGACAAGTGACCTGGAAGATAAAATAGTGGAAACAACTACCACAGAGCAAAATAAAGAAAAAAGAATGAAAAGAATTGAGGACAGTCTCAGAGACCTCTGGGACAACATTAAACACACCAACATTCGAATTATAGGGGTCCCAGAAGAAGAAGAGAAAAAAAAAAGGGGGGACTGAGAAAATATTTGAAGAGATTAGAGTTGAAAACTTCCCTAATATGGGAAAGGAAATAGTCAATCAAGTCCAGGAAGCACAGAGAGTCCCATACAGGATAAATCCAAGGAGAAACATGTGAAGACACATATTAATCAAACTGTCAAAAATTAAATACAAAGAAAAAATATTAAAAGCAGCAAGGGAACAGCAACAAATAACATACAAGGGAATCCCCATAAGGTTAACAGCTGACCTTTCAGCAGAAGCTCTGCAAGCCAGAACAGAGTGGCAGGACATATTTAAAGTGATGAAAGGGAAAAACCCACAACCAAGATTACTCTACCAGCAAGGATCTCATTCAGATTCAACAGAGAAATTATAACCTTTACAGGCAAGCAAAAGCTAAGAGAATTCAGAACCACCAAACCAGCTTTACAACAAATGCTAAAGGAACTTCTCTAAACTGGAAACACAAAAGAAGGAAAAGACCTACAATAACAAACCCCAAACAATTAAGAAAATGGTAATAGGAACATACATATCAATACCTACCTTAAATGCAAATGGATTAAATGCTCCAACCAAAAGACATAGACTGGCTGAATGGATACAAAAACAAGACCTGTATATACGCTGTCTACAAGAGACCCACTTCAGACCTAGGGACACATACAAACTGAAAGTGAGGGGATGGAAAAAGATATTCCATGCAAATGGAAATCAAAAGAAACCTGGAGTAGCAATTCTCATATCAGACAAAACAGACTTTAAAATAAAGACTATTACAGGAGACAAAGAAGGACACTACATAATGATCAAGGGATCAATCCAAGAAGAAGATATAACAATTGTAAATATTTATGCACCCAACATAGGAGCACCTCAATACACAAGGCAAATGCTAACAGCCATAAAAGGGGAAATCGACAGTAAAACAATAATGGTAGGGGACTTTTAACACCCTATTTTCACCAATGGACAGATCATCCAAAATGAAAATAAATAAGGAAACACAAGCTTTAAATACTTTAAACAAGATGGACTTAATTGATATTTATAGGACATTCCATCCAAAAACAACAGAATACACTTTCTTCTCACGTGCTCATGGAACATTCTCCAGGATAGATCATATCTTGGGTCACAAATCAAGCCTCAGTAAATTTAAGAAAATTGAAATCGTATCAAGTATCTTTTCCGACCACAACGCTATGAGACTAGATATCAATTACAGGAAAAAAATCTGTAAAAAATACAAACACATGGAGGCTAAACAAACAATACACTACTAAATAACCAAGAGATCACTGAAGAAATCAAAGAGGAAATTTAAAAATACCTAGAAACAAATGACAATGAAAACACGACGACCCAAAACCTATGGGATGCAGCAAAAGCAGTTCTAAGAGGGAAGTTTATAGAAATACAATCCTACCTCAAGAAACAAGAAAACTCTCAAATAAACAACCTAACCTTACACCTAAAGCAATTAGAGAAAGCAGAACAAAAATAACCCAAAGTTAGCAGAAGCAAAGAAACCATAAAGATCAGCCCAGAAATAAATGAAAAAGAAATGAAGGAAACGGAAACAGAGATCAATAAAACTAAAAGCTGGTTCTTTGAGAAGATAAACAAAATTGATAAACCATTAGCCAGACTCATCAAGAAAAAAAGGGAGAAGATTCAAATCAACAGAATTAGAAATGAAAAGGGAGAAGTAACAACTGACACTACAAAAATACAAAGGATCATGAGAGATTACTACAAGCAACTATATGCCAATAAAATGGACAACCTGGAAGAAATGGACAAATTCTTAGAAAAGCACAACCTTTCGAGACTGAACCAGGAAGAAACAGAAAATAGAAACAGACCAATCACGAGCACTGAAAATGAAACTGTGATTAAAAATCTTCCAACAAACAAAAGCCCAGGACCAGATGGCTTCACAGGCGAATTTGATCAAACATTTAGAGAAGAGTTAACACCTATCCTTCGTAAACTCTTCCAAAATACAGCAGAGGGAGGAACACTCCCAAACTCATTCTACAAGGCCACCATCACCTTCATACCAAAACCAGACAAAGATGTCACAAAAAAAGAAAACTACAGACCAATATCACTGATGAACACAGATGCAAAAGTCCTCAACAAAATACTACCAAACAGAATCCAAGAGCACATTAAAGGGATCATACACCATGATCAAGTGGGATTTATCCCAGGAATGCAAGGATTCTGCAACATACGCAAATCAATCAACGTGATACACCATATTAACAAATTGAAGGAGAAAAACCATATGCTCATCTCAATAGATGCAGAAAAAGCTTTCAAAAAAATTCAACACCCATTTTTGATAAAAACCCTCCAGAAAGCAAGCATAGAGGGAACTTACCTCAACATAATAAAGGCCATATATGACAAACCCACAGCCAGCATCATTCTCGATGGTGAAAACGTGAAACCATTTCCACTAAGATCAGGAAGAAGACAAGGTTGCCCACTCTCACCAGTATTATTCAACATAGCTTTGGAAGTTTTAGCCACAGCAATCAGAGAAGAAAAAGAAATAAAAGGAATTCAAATTGGAAAAGAAGAAGTAAAGTGTCACTGTTTGCAGATGACATGATATCATACATAGAGAATCCTAAAGATGCTACCAGAAAACTACTAAAGCCAATCAATGAATTTGGTAAAGTAGCAGGATGCAAAATTAATGCACAGAAATCTCTTGCATTCCTATACACTAATGATGAAAAATCTGAAAGAGAAATTAAGGAAACACTCCCATTTACCATTGCAACAAAAAGAATAAAATACCTAGGAATAAACCTACTTAAGGAGACAGAAGACCTGTATGCAGAAAACTGTAAGACACTGATGAAAGAAATTAAAGATGAAACAAACAGATGGAGAGATATACCATGTTCTTGGATTGGAAGAATCAACTCTGTGAAAATGACTATACTACCCAAAGCAATCTACAGATTCAATGCAATCCCTATCAAACTACCAATGGCATTTTTCACAGAACTAGAACAAAAAATTTCACAATTTGTATGGAAACACAAAAGACCCCAAATAGCCAAAGCAATCTTCAAAAAGAAAAATGGAGCTGGAGGAATCAGGCTCTCTGACTTCAGACTATATTACAAAGCTACAGTAATCAAGACAGTATGGTACTGGCACAAAAACAAAAATATAGATCAATGGAGCATGATAGAAAGCCAGAGATAAACCCACGCACATATGGTCACCTTATCTTTGATAAAGGAGGCAAGAATATACAATGGAGAAAAGACAGTCTCTTCAATAAGTGGTGCTGGGAAAACTGGACAGCTACATGTAAAAGAATGAAATTAGAGCACTCCCTAACACCATACACAAAAATAAACTCAAAATGGATTAAAGACCTAAATGTAAGGCCAGACACTATAAAACTCTTAGAGGAAAACACAGGCAGAACACTCTTTGACACAAATCACAGCAAGATCCTTTTTGACCCACCTCCTAGAGAAATGGAAATAAAAACAAAAATAAACAAATGGGACCTAATGAAACTTCAAAGCTTTTGCACAGCAAAGGAAACCATAAACAAGACGAAAAGACAACCCTCCGAATGGGAGAAAATGTTTGCAAACAAAGCAACAGACAAAAGACTAATCTCCAAAATATATTAGCAGCTCATGCAGCTCAATATCAAAAAAACAACCTAATCCAAAAATGGGCAGAAGACCTAAATAGACATTTATCCAAAGAAGATATACAGATTGCCAACAAACACATGAAAGGATGCTCAACATCACTAATCATTAGAGAAATGCAAATCAAAACTACAATGAGGTATCACCTCACACCAGTCAGAATGGCCATCATCAAAAAATCTACAAACAATAAATGCTGGAGAAGGTGTGGAGAAAAGGGAACCCTCTTGCACTGTTGGTGGGAATGTAAATTGACACAGCCACTATGGAGAATAGTATGGAGGTTCCTTAAAAAACTAAAAATAGAATTACCATATCACTCAGCAATCCCACTACTGGGCATATACCCTGAGAAAACCATAATTCAAAAAGAGTCATGTACCACAATGTTCATTACAGCACTATTTACAATAGCCAGGACATGGAAGCAACCTAAGTGTCCATCGACAGACAAATGGATAAAGAAGATGTGGCACATATATCCAATGGAATATTACTCAGCCATAAAAAGAAACGAAATTGAGTTATTTGTAGTGAGGTGGATGGACCTAGAGTCTGTCATACAGAGTGAAGTAAGTCAGAAAGAGAAAAACAAATACCGTATGCTAACACATATATATGGAATCTAAAATTTTTAAAAATGGTTCTGAAGAACCTAGGGGCAGAACAGGAATAAAGATGCAGACATAGAGAATGGACTTGAGGACATGGGGAGGGGGAAGGGTAAGCTGGGACGAAGTGAGAGAGTGGCATGGACATACATACACTACCAAATGTAAAATAGGTAGCTAGTGGGAAGCAGCCACATAGCACAGGGAGATCAGCTCAGTGCTTTGTGACCACCTAGATGGGTGGGATAGGGAGGGTGGGAGGGAGACACAAGAGGGAGGAGATACGGGGATATATGTACACATATAGCTGATTCATTTTGTTATACAGCAGAAACTAACACACCACTGTAAAGCAATTATACTCCAATAAAGATGTTAAAAAATAAAAAAAAATAATAAAAAAGTAAAAAGAAGGAAATCTTGTCATTTGCTACAGCATTGATGAACCTACAAGACATTATATGCAAAGTGAAATAAGCCAAGCAGAGAAAGATAAATATTTCATGGTATCACTTACACGTGAAATCTTAAAAAACAAAAAAAGTGGCCCTACTGTACAGCACAGGGAACTATATGCAATATCCTGTGATACACCATCATGGAAAAGAATATAAAAAAGAATGTACACATAAACATAACTGAGTCACTTTGCTGTACAGCAGATATTAACACAACATTGTAAATCAACTATACTTCAATTTTGTAAAAAACTGAACACATAGAAACAGAGAATAGAAAAATGGTTGCCAGGAACTGGGAGGTGGGGGAAATAGGGAGAGATTGGTTTTTAAAAGAGCACAAACTTTCACTTAAAGATAACTAAGGTCTGAGGATACAATGATAACTAGAGTTGATAACACTATCATATAATTAAAACTTGCTAGGAAAGTAGAACTTAAACTTTTTTAAAGATGTTTTTAAGTTATATGATCATCTCAATGAAAACAAAAACTTTTTGATACACTGTAACATCCATTCATAATTTTTTAAAATATAAAGAATTCTTAGGAATGAAAGGGAATTTCCTTTACCTGATACAAGGTGCCTATCAAAAGCCTTCAACCAAAAATTACACATTTAAGTTAAAGTATTCCCTATATGTAACGATGCCCACACTCACCACAATATTCAACATTTTACTGGAAATTCTAGCCAGTTCAGAAAGGTAAGGATGATGATAGAGAAAACATAAAAATTGAAAAAGAAAGAAAAGTCATTTACTAATTATTTAATTGTCATTATCTGCAGAACAAATCCAAGATAACTTGCAAACCATGAAAATAAATTCAGCAAAGTTGCTAGATGAAGGACTTCAGTATTAAAAAAATGTATTTTTGTTCAGCTACATCCATTACTTAGATAAAAAGATAAAATACAAAATGGTAGCATGAACTATAAGGTACTAAAGAATCAATCTAACAAAACTATGTAAAACATATATGGAGAAAATTGTAAACATTTATTAAAAGACATTAAAATAGATAAATTAATGGAGAAAAATACTATTTATGGAAGACAGAAACCAATACAGTAAAAATTTTAATTCTACTTATATTAATCTATAAAAATAATGAAAATATAATAAAAATCCCAACAAAATTTTAGTAAAACCTGATTCTAAAATTGAAATAGAAGACCAAATGGCTAACAATAGTTTGTTTGGAGATAAAAAGGGAATGGGGGAGGAAAAAAGAATCTGGAAGAGGATATTCTCATTCTCTGAGAGCTCAAGATTTAATCTGTATTAAAAGTAATTAAAATGGCATAACAGATTCCACATATAAGTGAAATCATACAATAGTTGTCTTTCTCTGTATGACTTATTCCACTTAGCATAACGCCCTCCAAGTCCATCCATGCTGTCAACAATGGCAAGATTTCATTCTTCTTTATGGCTGAGTAATAGTCCACTGTGTGCAGGTACCACATCTTCTTTGTCCATTCATCTGTCAATGGACACTTAGGTTGCTTCCATATCTTGGCTATTGTAAATAGTGCTGCTATGAACACTGAGGTGCACATAGCTTTTCAAATTAGTGTTTTCACTTTCTTCCAATAAACACTCAGAAGTGGAATTGCTGGATCATATCATAGTTCGCTTTTTAATTTTTGAGGAACTTCCATGCTGTTTTCCATAGTGGATGCACCAATTTACATTCCCACCAACATTGCAGAAGGGCTCCCTTTTCTCCACAGCCTCACCAACACTTGCTATTTCTTGTCTTTTTGATAATAGGCATCACAACAGGTGTAGGGTGATATTTCATTGTGGTCTTCTAAAAAAAAAACAAACAAACCAACCAACAAACATAACAAAACAGAAACAGACTTCATAGATACAGAGAACAAACTAGTAGTTGCCAGAGGAGAGGGGAGTAAGGGGATGGGTGAAACAGGTGAAGGAGATTAAGAGGGACAAACTTCCAGTTATAAAATAAGTAAGGCATGGGAATGGAATGTACAACTTAGGGAACACCGTCAATAATATTGCAATAACTCTGTATGGTGACAGGTGGCACTAGACTTAATATGGTGATCATTTTGTAATGTATAAAAATATCAAGTCATTATGTGGTACACCTGAAACTAATAACTATGTAAGTGAATTATACTTCAATAAAACATAATAAACTAAAATAGCAAAACAGTAGACAGCTCTACTGAAGGTGATCATAAGCTATTTTGATTTTCTTATTTGTGCTCTTCTGTAATTTTACAATTCTCTACAGCAAGCATGTACTAGTTTTGTGATGCAAATAAAAGGAAAGAATAGATACTTTGAAAAGTTTTCTCATTGTACAATGTCAGCATCCTCACCCTCCAAGGGCCTTAGATAGGTTCATTTTAACATAAGCCCTCTATTATGATGGTAGAAAAAAGCCATTTCTCTTTTGGATGAGCCCAGAACTTAAGCGGCAGTGACATATAATAAACTTTTTAAATAACTCAACTATAAAATAATTTATCAATTTCTGGTTCCATTTAATCCTGTTTTGATATAATTAATCTAATTCTAGCTACATAAAATCTAAAATGATTTCACACAGGTCAAATATCTTCCTGCTACCCCAACCCTACACAGTACCAAGGTTTTTAGTGGTAGCGTTAAAGGCAGATATGAAAATCTGATATATTTTAATTGAATAATGTGTTATAAATTTTATCTGTTCTTAATTTTAGTCACAATAATAATAGAAAAAATACTGAAAATATACAAAGTTAATCAATTAGTCTTTAAATTTATATATTCTTGGCTAAAACCAACACCACGTCTTCTTTAATAAGTACCATAAGCTACAGGCTATTTTTATATTGTAGTGGAACCCATTTTTACTAACTCTTCCAAGAAAACTTTATAAAGTAAAAATGTGTTTTCTACACAGAATAAAATTTCTTTTCAAGGTGACCCTGTAAAGATGTTTTCATTCACTTCTTAGGCACAGAAATCTTTAGACTGAGTATTCAAGTTTGCAGGCTTCCTTTAGCTTCTTTCTAGGTGGCCCCTTGATTCCATTTTTTTCTATTTTAAAGAATATATAATTATTAATTCCTTGAGATATTTTTCACCAACCTTACAAACAAAATGACCAAGCTACAGTTCCTCAATTTGGCAGTATATAAAATGAAATCTGGAGTTATACTATTTAGCTGCACTTTAAAATCCCTACACAAGACTGATTTAGCCTAGCTCTCACTTTCTACCAAAATTCAAAATTCAAGCCCCTGGGCAAACTGCAAGGTTATCTGCTTTTAATGCATCTTCATCCAAGTTTCTGCAGTAAGCAATGTTCCACTGAAAAACAAACCTAATCAGCATGTAGTCCACTCCCTCTTTGAATAATCACAAGATGGTTTAGTGTTCCATTTAAATCTTCTTTTAAGATTAGTTTCTAGCAAATAAAAGTACAAAACACACTGTCATTATAACTTCGCAGTTTCACTATCTTTACTCTAAGGCATCCTTATTTGAAGATTAATCCCTGTTCCTACTAATATTATAAATGTTGATTTATAACAACAAACAAGCAACCAAAGATAAATGAAGGAGATTTAAAAGAACCTTATACGAAAGCTTTTCCATCTGTGTTTAAAAATAAAACTTCTTTAAAAATATAATTGTAGGGGTAAATAATGTATTTTCTACTGTAATGGGAGATTATAAATACTATGTATATTGAGCAAGAAAAAACTGTTTTTTAAAAGCTATATCTCAGTTTGTTGGAAAAATAACACCCCAAAACTATTTCATAAATTTCCTCATTTTAGACAAAACTGTAGATAAAGCCAGTCAAAAGAAGAGGTGCTGCTAACTTTTGTATAAATAAATAATTTTATAGAATGACTTTCAATAAACCAGATGGTGAACATTTGCTGAATATCACTATTATTGAGAGTTGGCTTCAGAACAGGTCAAATAAAAACATAATTCCAGAGCATCGTGAATCACTTTAGAAAACATCAGGCATTTTTTCTAACAATCTATGTGCAAGTGAAATTGTACTTGTAAATGCAATGGTATATGAAAATAAAATTACACATTTTCCATAAAAGCCGGCTACCAATAACAGAAATCTTTATGGGAGGGAGGAATATTTGTAAAAATCAAGAATATGGTAAAAATAAGCCCGTAAGAAGTATTCACATTCTCTCCTGGCTCATAATGCTTGCTCAGTTAGCCTATAATCACCCATTCACCAACTAGCAGGTCCATGAATCAGATCACTTGTGTCTTAGATCCTCCTAAACAAATAAAGTTGATATAATGACTGTGTCCTCAGAATTAGAGGTTCAGAACTACACCAAAGTAAAATAACAGTGAGGAAAGGCCTCCAGTAACTTACCTTTGGTCCCAAACCAACCCTAACCCCACTCAGCTCAGCGGGCGCTGTGATAACGCCAGCGCCCAGGCTACAGGCACACCCTCCCCGGGCTGGTGCTGCACTTGGCACAGCATAAAAACTGGGTGGACATATGTGTACCTAATAATAAGAATGTTCACAGCAGCACTGTTTATTGGCAAGAGCCAGGACACAGAAACAACCCAAGTGCCCACCAACAGGTGGATGGATAAAGAAGATGTGGCCGTGGAATATTACTCAGCCATAAAAAATAATGAAACTCTGCCACTTACAGCAACATGGATGGACCTAGAGAATATTATGCTTAGTGAAATCAGTCAGAGAAAGACAAATGCTGTATGATATCACCTATATGTGGAATCTAAAAAAAAACACAAATGAATATATATATATATATAGATATAGATATAGATATATAGATATATATGCAAAACAGAAACGGATTCACAGGCATAGAAAACAAACTGGTGGTTACCAAAGGGAAGAAGTAGTGGGGAGGGACAAATTAGGGGTATGGGATTAACAGACACAAACTATTACGTATAAAATATAGAAGCAACAAGGCTATATTGTGTAACACAGAAAATTATAGCCTTTATCTTATAATAACTTATGACGGAGAATAATCTGCAAAAATACTGAATCACTGTGCTGTACAACTGAAACTAATATAATACTGTAGATCATCTATACTTCGATTAAAAAAATAGAAGCTAAAAAAAATGAGAATGAATGAGCTACAATGATGTTAACAATATAACTCTGGAACCTGAAAGAAGCCCACCTCTCTGTCACCCCATCCAGAGTACTGAACCGAGAACTGCATGACGAGGGGCAGGATGAGGCTAGGAGGATGGCAAACAGGACCCCTGGAGAGCACTGAAGGACGCAGATCCTACCAGCTATGTCCTGGGCCCCATCAAGAAGCCTGCCATGGGCCGCTAGGCACACCCGACGCAACAGGCCCCCAACAGACAAAGGCCCACACCCAGCATTGGGTGCACCTCACCCACACACACCCCAGCCCGAGTCCATCTCCCCGTGTGTACTCCCAACAGGGCGGCCAGAGCAAGCTTCAGAAGATAGCTAGTGAGAACACGTACAAAGCCAGCCCAAGTCTGAGAGTCAGGGAGAGAGCACAAACTTGAACTTTGGCACCACTGTTGTAAAGACAAAAGAGAAACTGTCAGCACTTGGCCTGATACATTGCAGGATCGAAAAAAGGCAAACAAACCTAAGAATTCTGCCACAAGAGGGAGGAAGAAGCAGGGAGCAGGTGTCCCAGAAGGTCTGAGAAAGCCTCAGAATAACCAGCAGACCTGAAGAGAGGTCCTTTTCTCTTCAAAGTCACCCTTGTAGGTGACTGCTACTTCAAATGTGAGGACAGCAACGCACAACTTCAAAGAACGTGAAAAATCAAGGGAACATGACACCACCAAAGGATTACAGTCTTCTAGTAACTGACCCCAAGGACATGGAGATCTGTGATTTACCTAATAAAGAATACAGAATAGCTACTGAAGGAAATTCAATGAGATACAAGAAAGACACAGAAAGACAATTCAATGAAATCAGGAAAACAATATACAAGCAAAACAAGTCTAACAAATAGACAGAAATCATTAAAAGAAAAAGATTCTGGAGTTTAAGGATTCAGTGAATGAAATAAAAAATGCAATATAGAGCATCAACAGTAGAATGCATCAGGCAGAAGAATCTGTGAGATAGAAGACAGGAACTTTGAAACTACCCAGTCAGAGGAGAGAATAACAAAGGAAAAAGACTGAGGAAAGCCTGCATGGGCTATGAAATACCATCAGAAGAACCCATTTGTGTATGAACACCAAGGGGGGAAAACCGCAGTGGGGTGGGGATGGTGGTGTGCTGAATTGGGCGATTGGGATTGACATGTATACGCTGATGTGTATAAAATTGATGACTAATAAGAACCTGCAGTATAAACAAACAAACAAACAAATAAAACAACTAATACTAAACTTTCTTTGGGTTATTTGTATGGAAATATGTTAATATAAATGTTTCAGACATTACATGAAATTTCTAAAAATCTTATATGTTCTGGTATAATGTTATAAGTCAAAATTCTAGTTATTACTTTAAAATGTGTATCTCAGAAATAACTAAATTTCCTTGTCAATTGCATTATTATGAACTTTCATCAAATCTTTAACCATGGTCATTTTTAAGTCTTTTGTCATTTACAGACAGTTCTGGGTGTACTCTGATGCTTTTGCAAATATGTTCCTATAAAAGGGTTTCATCTTCAAGGAATTCATGGAAAAGACTCTGACAAGTACAGGTTTCTGGTAACTGACTGTACTGCTGAACTGAATGAATAAGCATTTTCAGAACTCTAATGGAAAACTGATGAACTCATAAAAGTGCTAACAAAAGATCAAGATGAAAAAAGAAATTAATTACACGGGACTGAGTGAACTGATGAGGATGATTATAATTTTTGTGACTTTGAATAAAAAAAAAAAATCCCACAAGGACTCAGAGGCAAAAAATATACAAATCAATTTTCACTGCAGAGTAAAAGAGCTGTTACAGTGGAGGATTACTGGACTGAATGTCAATATTATGACATAGTATGTTTCGTGTTTGGTAATTGCAATCATTGTTGCTTTTGTTGTGGTCATCCGTTTACAATGCTTGGTGTCAGTCTATTTATCTCTTGTAAAAATAAAATCCAGTGTGTGTGTGTGAAAAAAAAAAAAGAGAAGAAATCAATGAAATTGAAAACAGAAAATTAACAGAGAATGATCAATGAAACCAAAAGCTGGTTCTTTGAAAATATCAATAAAGTTGACAAACCTCTGGCCAGACTGGCAGAGAGCAAAAAAGATACAAACTACAAATATTAGTAATGAAAGAAGAGACATCACTATAATCCCTAAAGACATTAAAAGGATAATAAGCAAATATTATCAACAATATTTGCCCATAAATTCTACATTTTGGATGAAACAAATTACCCCCAAAGCACAAACTATCAAAAATCACTCAAGTTGGCATGGACTTATATATACCACCAAATGTAAAATAGATAGCTAGTGGGAAGCAGCCACATAGCACAGGGAGATCAGCTTGGTGCTTTGTGACCACCTAGAGGGGTGGGATAGGGAGGGTGGGAGGGAGACACAAGAGGGAGGAGATATGGGGATATATGTATACGTACAGCTGATTCACTTTGTTATAAAGCAGAAACTAACACACAATTGTAAAGCAATTATACTCCAATAAACATGTTAAAAAAAAAAAAAGAACCCATTTGTGAATTATTGCAGTTTCAGAAGGAGAAGATTGGGAGAAGGGAGTGGAAAGCATATTTAAAGAAATAACAGCTGAATTATGGGAAAACGGTATGAAGGATCCTCAAAAAAAATTTAAAAATGGAATCATATGATCCAGCAATTCTACTTCTAGAAATATGTGCAAATGAAACAAAAACCCTAACTCAAAAAGGTATCTGCATTCCCATGTTCACTGCAGCGTTATTTAATTATATTTAACAATAAGTTAGACATCTTTAAATTTGTATCATCTGAAATCATGAAACAGTATTTAAAAATTCAGTATTAATAACTTCATGTTTCCTTTTACTCAACAATCTTAAGTTACTTCCACATGGAATAAAAATATAAAACAGTGTGTGTAGCTTTTCCATCAGTATATACCTTGGAAATTACTTGTGAAAGTTGACTCTGACTCTGAATGAAATAAAGGTGCTGAGATGAGACAGTGCTTCCAGAGAGGCTGTTTCCCTGCAGGCTGCAATTACTCTCTTCCTCACTGACTTGCCACCTGCACAGGGTCCGCTGTCTCTTACGTGGACTATTACTGTAGCCTCATCTTCCTTACTTTCCTGCTTCCTGTTTCTTGTTACTCAAGCTGATGATATCCTCAGTCCCGCTGGGATAATCTCCCTAAAGAGCAGCTCAAGCACCGTGAAATCCTAGGCTACCTCGGGGTCAGGCAAGGCAGTCTCCTGCAGGCAGTCCTCCAAAGCCACTCAGCCACGTAAGGATGGGCCTTGGGCCGGAAGGCTTCCTCACTGAGAGATACAGAGCCCACAAAGCCTGGGCTGGGCTGACCACCTCGTGTGCGAATATGCTTCCCTTCAGCTCAGAGAATGCTCTTCTGTCTTGGCTTGAAGTGTGTACATCACAGGGCACCTGTCCAACCCCACTGTTTTCTGTCCTCACAGGGAGGGGACGGAGTCTCTCTAGGGAGCACAGGAGGGGCAGGCAAACTGCCCTGTGTCTTGTGTCAGTGGACAAGAGAGACCCAGTGCCCCGGGGACGGACGCCCACCGCAGAAGCTGACCTTCTCTGCCTCTTTCTGTGCAAGTGAAGCTTGTTCCATTCAGTGCTTGACTGCAGTGTATTCTTGGTGACTCCAATACTAAGATGCAGTTGGCAGAAATGTTTGGGCTTCTATTCCTGGTGCCTGGCATTGTGATGATCTTTGCTTTCCTCCAGATAGCGATGCTGAAAATTTGGCCTCTGTGTGTCGAATTGAATCTCGGAGATAGAGTTTTCGGTGAGGTAGAAAAGAAGAGCTTTATTCCTTTGCCGGGCAAAGGCGGGACACAGCGGGCTCGTGCCCTGAAGAACTGTGTGTCCCAACCCAGGGGGATTGGTGAGGAGTTTTACAGCAATGGTTCAAGGGCGGGGTTTCTGATAAGGGTCAGGGTGTGTGCGGGGCCTGCACTCCTTTAATCTGGTCTCAGATGGTCTCCTGATGAGCTTCAAGGTTATCAAACTGTGACCTTCTCTCTGGAACATCTTCCACTTGGTTGGGGTTTTAGTTCTGCAGAAGAGCTTAAAGATACTGTTGTGTGCATCTCTGGAGGGGGAACCAGGAGCCTGCCCCAAGGCTGCACCATTGTTTCTTGGCGCGGCTCCCTTCTCTCTGCATCCCCTCCCTTCCCGGATTAGCAACTCTTCGAATCTGCCCTTTGGGACTAGGGAAGGTCACGGAGGCAACAAACAGGGGACAGAAAGGCTTCTGTGCCCGGGAGCCTCACAGGGTCCTGCGCGGTTTCAATGGTTGGAGTCGTCCCCAGGAATCAGTGACCAGTGCACAGTGCTTTACTCTCTGGGGATGGGTAACCAGTGCACAGTAACCTGCTCTGACATTAGGAACCAACATATATGTGCGAAAATCAGATTCAAGTTTACAAAAACAGACTGATAAATCAAACGTGGAAAACGAATCTATGAATTTCCTGTGAATTTCCACAGTAAGAAAACATAAAGCACATTGAAAATGTAATATAACCTTTCATGGAAAATACCTTGTACTTTCACTTAAAATATCCTAATTTTACAATTACTAGAAAGCTGTATTTTGTAGTCTGTATTCTACTGACCTCCTAATACCCTCTCCTAAAATGCTGTGGCAGGGTGTCCTTCCATTCTAGGTGAGAAAAATTCTCACCTGTTAAAAAAAAAAAAAAAAAACAGAATATCAACCTTATCACCTATCCATTTATTATAAGAAATACATAAAAGGTTTTTCTGGTCAAAACCCCAAAATAATTACAGTTCAGGTATTTCCAGAAACTGTCTGAGTTCACAGCCTGCCCCACCCGGTGCTAAGTGATTTGAGACAAGTTGAAACTCCTCAAGACTCTGAGGAGTTGCTGGACTCAGTTATTTTAGAATATGTAAAATGTAGAGAAAATTTTTAAAATCCCATATGCTCCCAATTAAAGATAACCATCATCAATGTTTGTAATTCTTCCTTCGAAAATCTTTATTGGTTTCTTTTGTCTTTACTATTGTTTTAAGATACAAAAGTAACATACAATATTCTTATTGGAGAAGATTCAAACTATACAGAAATATAAAGAGGAAACCATGGACATCACCCCAACACTTTGGTATATATGTATTTCCAGGCCCCTTTCAGCACATTTGCACACACACACGTGCATGTGCACACACACAATCTGTTTTCAAATTCATCCTTGTATGAAAGTTAAAACATCAGACAGTCAACCTGGAAGCAACATATCAGGGCTACATTAGCTCAGGTCTCCACAAAATGCCAAAACACATCTTAATATTATGATTTCAGCTTTCACTGAGGGTCCGAGAGAGAAGTGGCCAGTTAGCATTTTCTGCAAAATAACTATTGAAGATCCTGTCCCTTATTACTTATTCCTTTTGGTCAGAAAAAAATCAATCATGATAATTTCCTTCTAAAATTTGGTGCCATGAGGGATCTTTCTGAGATGATGGAAATGTTCTAAAATTGAACTATGGTGATCATTGCACAACTCTAAATTTACTAAAACTCAGTGAGCTGCATGCTTAAACTGAGTAAATTCTATGGGGTGATAACTAAATCTCAATAAAGCTGTTAAAAAAAAAAAACTGTGCCAGGAAAAGATTACTTCTTCTGACGAACTTGTTTGTATCCTTTATAAGATAATGAGAAATAAAATAATAAGTGCTAATATACATATACAACAAGCGCTGTTCGAAGTGCTTTGTATTAAACATTCTAAGCCTCCTAACAATCTTAGGAGGAAGATATTATTATTATCCTCATGTTACAGTTGTAAATACTAATCACACAGATTGAGCACCATGCCCAAGGTCACACAGCTAGTGATTTGAGCTGGAATTTGGACCCGTGGTAACTGGATCCAGAGTCCATGCTCTTAATGTACACTAAACTCAAATGTCTCCCAAAACCACCTGAAAGAGTTCAGGTCAAGGGAAATTTAGAGTTTAAACACAGAAATAATTTTATTTCTGGTACAATAATATCCACCCTTCTTTACATGCTTATGATACATTTTAATTTCAATTATATGTTAACATTTGCTTATACTGTAAACTATTTCAGCCTGTTTTAGAAATACAGATATTTTATGTTGTTTCTTGTAATAAGTTCACTGTATCTATGTATTATAAGTACAGGAACTATTTACTTGCTGAAATAAACTCTAATAAAAATTACTGTTATTGATGTAGAGAATGGACTTGAGGACACGGGGAGTGGGAAGGGTAAGCTGGGACGAAGTGAGAGAGTGGCACGGACGTATATACACTCCCAAAAGTAAAATAGATAGCTACTGGGAAGCAGCCGCATAGCACAGGGAGATCAGCGCGGTGCTTTGTGACCACCTAGAGGGGTGGGATGGGGAGGGTGGGAGGGAGACGCAAGAGGGAGGAGATATGGGGATATATGTACGCATATGGCTGATTCCGTGTGTTATACAGCAGAAACTAACACACCACTGTAAAGCAATTATACTCCAATAAAGATGTTTAAAAAAAAACAGTGACAGCATTCAAGCTGGTAAGGAAGCAGGGCAGCAGCACCACTCACGCATAACCAATGGGAAACACAACGGCGCAGCAACTACAAAACCGTTGGGCAGTTTCTTATACAACTAAACATGCAGTTCCTATACAATTCAGCAATTCCGCTCCTGGGCATTTATCCCAGAGAAATGGAAACACATGTTCACATGTACACAGTCTTCATAGCAGCTTTATTCATAATAGAAAATACTAAAAACATCCTATATTCTTCAGTGGTTTACTGGTAAAAACTAAACAAAACAGAAACAAAACATACAAACAAAAAACTGCTGTATCCATACAACTGCTTATTAGGCAATAAAAAGATGTAAACAACTGATACAATGACTTCCATGAATCTCAGGAGAACTATGCTGAGTGATAAAAGTCAATCCCAAGGGGTTACATACTGTGTGATTCCCTATATATGATTCTTTTGCATAACATTTTTTTTTAATTGAAGAAAATAGAGATTGAGAACAAATTACTATTAGTCAGTGAATCTCAAGACAGGAAGGTCAAGATGGGGAGAGGGTAGGAAAGATACGGTTATGTTTATAAAAGGGCAATACGGGCAATACAAGGGATCTTTGTTGTGACAGAACTGTGATGTTGGATATACCAGTCTACAACTCTGATAAAATTGCATAGAACTAAGCACACACACACACGTGCACACATGTGCAAGCACATAGATGAGTACATGTAAAACCAAGGAAATCTGAACAAGATGGGTTAATTATGTCAATGTCACTTTCCTAGTTATGATATTGTACTACAGATTTTCAAGTTGTTACCAATGGGGAAACTGGATAAAGTGTACAGAAGATCTCTTTGTATTATTTCTTACAATTGCATGTTAACCTAAAATTATTTCAAAACAAAAAGTTTAATAAAAATGAAAAAAAACATTAGTGTTATTTACTTTTCCTCTATTCACCTATTATTTAAATGATATGATCCTGGAAGCATTTAAAACTCACAGTGCTATTTGGAATCAGAACTATAAAAAATCAGTAGCATTCTAAAAAATTCTGGATAGAAATTCCATGATGAAAATAAGACTTTGTATTTAAATCCCTAAGATTTTTTTTCTCCAAAAGGAAAAGTTGAGTAGCTGTAAAGACATTCTATTAGGTCAGCCTCTGGAAGAAAAAACACTGATTTTCATTCTGCATACAGGAACAGAGAAAAAAATTACTCAGAGGAGGAACACGGTGCACTTTGAACATATGAGTCGATGGTAACCAGCTGAGGGAGAGCCAGATGGCAGTAAGATGAGGAGGAGGCCCTTAGGCGAGTGAGTTTCAAAAAGGATGTTACGGACACAGAAGGTCAAGCAGACTGCTTCTGGACCTCCTGTAAGTTACTATCGGAACTCCTGAAACAGTGGCTAGAACACTTCATTGTTTTTCCCACATTACAAAGTGTCTCCTTTTACAAACAATGCATCGCTCAATAGGAGGCAAAATACTTATTTTACGCTAAGTAAATAAAATGAAATCAAGAATATCTCATGTCACCAAGTGGAGCAGGGAAAACGCACCGACCGTCACCCAGGGTCCCCGGGGACGTGCCTGCGCTCTGTGGGGACCGACACCCAGCGTCCTGCACCCACACACTGGCGCCGTGGGCTGTCCAACAGGAAAGCGGTGCAGCCGCGTGCTGAGACCACAGCAGAGGCCTTGCCTGCTTTCTTAGGCACTTTACACTCAGTGCCAACAAAGTTCCGAGAACAAAGTAGATGTTGGGAGGAATTACTAAATGAGTTTGATTAAAATGACATATTAAGGCATTAAATGGCTACAGAAGTATAAACAAAACAAGTGATACCTGCAAGAGTTTTACATTCTTCATTCAAAAGTAAACAGTATGACCAAAAGTACAGAGAGTTTAAAATCCACATCCCAAACTGTATGAAACTTCAAACCCAGAATATACAACTCCCTATGTATTTTAAGCTTCACAACACATACCCTAATACACAGTCAAAATACACACTTAATATAAAAGAACCAACTTGTGATAGTTAAGTAACACAAATTCCTTGCAAACTGTCGGTTTCAAAAACAGGATCTAGCTGTAGAGTGGCACGGAGGCAGACGGGAACAAAGCGAGGCATATCATGTTGTGTGTGGAAAGATTCAACATTAAAAGATGTCAGTTCTTCCTTCGTTGAACTACATCTGTTCAGCAACATTAACAAGAAGACTAACGGTTTTTCTTTTTTAACTAGACAAGCTAATTATAAATCTCCAATGGAAAAATATAAACAAGAAAAAAAGGAAGATTCTGAAAAAGCACAGAGTAACAGGATACGGAGTCTGACTAGACACTAAACATTACCTTTAAACGGTAGAAATCAGCAGAGTGTGGGACTGGCACAAGCATATTCAGATCTCTCAAACAGAACCAGAAGTCTAGACTCAAGTCCAATGATAAAGGTTCTGTAGCAGAACTCCGATGAGGGAAAGGCTAGATCATTAAATTAATGATGTTGAAATGATTGGGTAACCATTTGACAAAAAGCAAAAACAACAGGATCCATATCTCCCAACCTACACTGGATACATTCCAAATGGGTCACAGATTTAAATGTTAAAATCAAACCATATATGTACTAGGAGAAAAATGGAAACATTTTCATCATGTGTTCATCTATAAAGAATTAGTGAAATAAAGTACATCAAGTACATAAAACAGAATGGGGAAGCTCTTTATGTCCTTACATGAAATAACCTCCAAGATATGTTAAGTGAAAAAAATCAGGATATAGGTAGCGCATAAGGGGAAGAGATAGTGGGGAAAGAGTATCGATGCTTCCATATGAAAGGATACACAGGGAATTGGTAACACTGCTCCTTCCCAAGAGGAAAAATGTATAGCGAGAGGGCTCCTATGGAAGGGGACTTTTCCCTGTATGCTTATTTTTCCTATCTTTCATATTTCAAACCACGGAACTCTATTACCTAGCTTTAAAAAGTTATTTTTAAAAACTGTAAGGGTACAATAAGCCACTGTTTCACTTTTCCTTATATTTATTGACAGCAAAGTCTAAATGACAGCAAACTTAACAGACATTTCTAAATATTTATATAATCAAATATCTCATATATCTCCATTTTGTATATTATATAAATTGGCAAAAAGTCAGCTAAACATATGTTTCAGGGTTATAAAGTAATTGTGACAAAAATTCAAGATAATGATTTAAAAGGGGACTCATGAAATACCCAGTTTTCATGAGACACCTCCTATTACCAAAAATGCATGTTTGTTTGTTTTAGTAACATCAAAGCCTCTGGCCTGAGAGGTTAGGGCCCAGATTTAAATTTGCCTCATCTCTCTGTATTTTTTTAAACCCAGTAAAAGTTTTATTTGTGGTGGATACATTCAGACACAGTCACGTATACATGTACATGTATATGTTAGCAACTACAACAGAAAGAATATGTTTTAGTTAAACAAGGGCTTGCTTCCTGTAGGGTCATTCATAACCATATCATCTAAAGACCGATTTTGTAACATGTTCTAGTGAAATTACCATTACTCACTTTCAGTACTAACTGAAAAACAGAAAGCTTATATATATTAGTGTCAGAGTAGAAATATTTATGATGTTTACAATTGACAATACAAAAAAAGTTAAAATGGATCGGAATAAATGTTTCAAGACAGTTTTGTATTTTACTGCCAGAGAGGAGTTTGAAAAAGGTATCAGTCAAAAAGATGGGGCTTCCCTGGTGGTGCATTGCTTAAGGATCCACCTGCCAATGCAGGGGACACGGGTTTGAGCTCTGATCCGGGGAGATCCCACACGCCGCAAAGCAACTAAACCCATGTGCTGCAACTACTGAGCCTGCGCTCTAGAGCCCGTGAGCCACAATTACTGAAGCCCACGTGCCTAGAGCCCATGCTCCACAACAAGAGAAGCCACAGCAATGAGAAGCACGCGCACCACAACGAAGAGTAGCCCCCGCTCGCCACAGCTAGAGAAAGCCCGCGCGCAGCAACGAAGACCCAACGCAGCCAAAAATAAATAAAATAAAAATAAATTTTTTACAAAAAGATGACTTTGGAATGTCTCATTGAATGCTTTAAAATAGTCAATATATACAATATCTCAGAACAATGCTTTATTATTTTTATAGCACCAAAAACTTAGAAATCAAATTTGGTAAACATATAAATATCAAAAAAGAGATTAAACCAAATCTATACTATCTACATCTGTTGTTCATAGGTTTTAATTCCTCCAAAAAAATAACATACTTTTTCAGTGTTAGTCCTTCAAAGAGTTACACCAAGTTATTTTATTACCTATGGTAATTTTCCATTCAGTACTACGTTTCCCATTTACTTTAATTACCTATCTTTGAAAAATGAACACATATAATTCATACCATTTACAGTTATAGTTTCAGATAATTTTCAGTTACTGGAGGTTATTAAAATATTTTCTGCAACAAAAATGAAATAGGAAGCAAAAAACTGTTTAGGATATGTGTAGAATAAAAATTGTAAGTACTAGCACAATAATATTAAACTGTTCTTTTTTTTCCTGAAAAACAGTAACAAGTAGGCAAATTAGTTTTAGGAGTTACATTTACAGTGAGTGCTAACTTCAAATCAGTGTCCCTCTTAAATACCAATAGGATCTTAAGTATCAACTTGAGCTCTAAACCAAAGATTGAGTTGAATCCACTTACGTATTTATATGTACATTAATTCACATGTTAATTCCAGCTCTCTGACATCCTCCACTATACATTCAACAACCCTACTGAGTGAAAGAATGAATGAATAAATGAATGAATACTACCACATTCTAAAAGTGAGATTTTTTTCACCTTTGTGTATATTTTTATTACAGAAAAAAATTGCTAATAATCATGGCAAATTTCCATATCATATACCTGTCTTTTAGAAAAATGGAATTGTCTCTGGACCAACTGGGTCTAACACTATTCTTAGATTGAAAAGCAGTAGCAGTTGCCCCAGAATATTTTCCTCTGGGAAAACAGCCAGGTTGTACTGTTTACTTTGAAGTTCAGACCACACAATAACTTATGCTGCTATTTTCAGACCAGATTGCTCCTGCTATACCAGGTGCTATATTGTTAAGGTCATACCAACATTTAGTGTCAATGAAGACATCATCTACACAAGGAATGGAAGAAACAGATCCACAGGGGAATGTTATTAACAATCTAAACTAGCTTTTTTTAACTCCAAGTAAAATTTGGTATTTTGGTAAAGACCTCTAAAGCCTTAAATAGATTATGTTGCATATAGCAACTACAGAGGCTTCAGGGTTTTTTCACCATCCACCGGTGAACATTAAAAAACCATGCTGTTTTACACATGGACTCCCAATTCCCCAACTGCAAACAGTCTTTCTTTTTTTTTTTTTTTTTTTTCCTTTTTTTTTTTTTTTTTAATGCTATTCTTGTCTGCTTACATTCTTTTTTTTATTTATGTATGTATGTATGTATGTATGTATGGCTTTGTTGGGTCTTCGTTTCTGTGCGAGGGCTTTCTCTAGTTGTGGCAAGCGGGGGCCACTCTTCATCGCGGTGCGCGGGCCTCTCACTATCGCGGCCCCTCTCGTTGCCGAGCACAGGCTCCAGACGTGCAGGCTCAGTAATTGTGGCTCACGGGCCGAGTCGCTCAGCGGCATGTGGGATCTTCCCAGGCCAGGGCTCGAACCCGCGTCCCCTGCATTGGCAGGCAGATTCTCAACCACTGCGCCACCAGGGAAGCCCGCAAACAGTCTTTCTTATTCCAATTGCACTTATGTCAACAACTTGATACCTAACACTCCAGGGACTTCAAATGCCTACCCTGGACTATAAAATTGTTAAGAACAGGGTTATGTCTTGAGCTATAGTTTCTAAACCTTCGATTTCCTTTCGTATGATAATATAGTATATAGACATTGTAGGTACTAAACAAATATCTGTTGATTTCCTGTTATTTGAAGGAATTACCTCTTCCTTTATGGATATAAAATACACATCAACAAGCTAATGGAAAAAGTATAAAGAAATTTAAAAAAAAAAGAGACAAGGTAGAACAAAAAAGAAACGAAAGTGTGGTAAGTTGAATATATGAAGTTGTGAATCAACATTTTAAGGAGGAAAAAAATGAATTAATGAGGGATAAAGGGAGGGCATCCCATCCATAAAGCAAGAATGCCCTAGTTGTGTCACTATTCAAGTTGGGGTGTAAAATACAGTTATCTGGCTTAATGTTTAATGGACATTACAGTTCTCCTCTAATTTCACCTAATTCATATGTGGTGATGTGAACAAATAAGCACCAATCCTCGTATAGATAAGAAACTGATATCCTGTTATGTCACAGCACGCAGATTATTTTAAGATGTCCTATTCAGCAACCCTTTCAGGACATTTTACTAACAAGCAGAGTGAAGGAGAGGCAACCGTTATGCAATCTTCCCAGGAAGAATTTGATACGAGGTTTCTTTGATCCTAGATATTCTTTTTGGCCTTTCTCTAAATTATTCCTCTTTGGAGGTTTGGAAAAGCACAAAAAATGGAATTTGCTGATTCACTGGGAGTTCGCTAGATATACTGTGCCCAAGTAAGCTTCCCTTCCTAAATCACTTTCTTGGGGCAGGAACCCTATTGACCTTTATCCTGTGAAAGTTCTCATCACTCCGGACTGTAAGTGCCGAAGTGCATGAATATCCTCCCAACTGGACTGTAATACAGGTCCTCCGGGAAGGAGTCAGACATTGCCTGAAACATGGTGAGAACGCAACAGCTATTGAGTAAATCAATGTTCTCCAGCCAAAAACTGCAGGATAATACCTAGCGATAAGTAGGGCCTAATCGACTTAGCAAATGAATGGAAAAGACAAATAAAATATAACATTTTAATGTGTATGTTTACGTACCATAAGACAAAACCTTTGCTAACAATGCCTGTATAGTAGTCCATTTTTAAATATAACAACTGAAACATTTCATTACCCAAATTCCTCCCAAAGAAGCTACAGAGGAATTTCTAAATGTCCTAGATCTAAATCTTATTGTTGTTATTGTTGTTTTTAAATCTGTTTTCATTTAAGAGGAAGAAAGCATCTGAAACCACTAAGTTGTCTTTCTTACCTTCCTATTGTTTAAAAACAGCTGAACTGATATTTTTCCTTTACTGTCTAGTAATAAAATTCTGAAAATAGAGATTGATGATAGAAAACTGACTCAAGCTAAACCACAGCACAGCTATGATAAAAATATTATAGTGTCTGGGTTTTAGTTACTTAATTTGGCTCACAGTTTAGAATAAGAGTATTTCTTTTAATTAACTATATTACAATTTTACTCACTTCAAAGCCTCCTCAAATTTATGGATTTTCTTTTGAGCATCTTCTTTTTCTTTATCAAGTTCAGTCTGCAAGTCATGAACCTGCCGTGACAAAGATGTAAAATTTACTAAAAGACAAGTCAAGTTTACTCAAAGGAGAAATACAATGAAACAGTAATCTTAAATCTATTTTTAATATAAAACTAGATTTAGATTTTTCAAGATAGAGGCTTGGTTAACCATAATCATTTACCATAGAATTATTTTAATAGTATTCTTCCAATAATAATTTTCTGGTCAAAGGTAATCATTGTTTAAATGTACCTGCATGTGGATTCCCTGTAAAATAAACTGGTATGTAAGAAATTCAAAAAGGGAGGAATCACTTTGGAATTTTTTTAACATTACGTATTAACCAAAGGAAAGTAATCCAACAAGACACAGGAGAATACAATAAATAATGTGTCTATATTCCCCAAAAACATACAGGTTATGATGAAACAGTCTTCCACTTCTGGGAATGATCTATATAACCATCTACCGAGTTTGGGGGGAAGTCCCCCCGCCCTGAGAATCTCTTTACTAAATGTGGCATCCTCTGAACAGGTGGGATGGCAGCAAGAATAATGAGGGTCAAATGAATATCCCTCTTCACAGAAAGCTCTTCGTATGCAAATGCAGATAAGCATACCCAACATGGACCCATTATATGGATCTAAAAATAGGAAAAGGAAACTGCTACAGCTGGAGGGAAGGAGAGAGTAAAACAGCAGCTATGGTCCCACAGAGGAGACAACTGAGGGTGCAGAGCCCAGCTGGAAGGTAAGGGAGCTCAAGTCGCTTAGCGGGTGGGGGTCCCGGGCACAATCTGCTGGCAATCCAGGTGAGGGGGGCAGTGCGCCTGGTGGGCACAGGAGATGGGAGAGGAGTGAGAAGAACGAAGTCAACGAAACGCACACACATACCCCCCACACAGTCACAAACCTTTTCAAACACTGAATCAGTGCTCCTCAAAAATACCTGTATTTAGTTAGCTATTTATTCGTTTGGACAGAGAACTATTTAGCTCAAAAATTCTATGTTCTTTGGCCTTTTCCTATTATAATTCTCTTATATTTTTTTCCTTTGGTGTTTTAGTAAAATAGATAAATAAATAAAATCAACTGCCTGTAAAGTGAAAGAGTGAGGATAGAGAGGAGCTCTTCCATGACAATATTTGATCGTAAGTGCCTACTGGCTGCTGTGACAGCGATCACCAAGGTGTAAATTATCTCCATTTCCACCTCAGCCTTTTCTTTCCTTATGATACCTGTTTCTCCTTCATGGACATCATGTCTTCTGGGATTCTACTGATGAATTTCTTAACGTTTTCTTTTGAAGAAACTCCTTTCTCTGAGTCGCCTGTATCGCGCTCTCCTCCCTTTGCTCCACAATATTTCTTCCACAGACCCCATTTTGGCTTCTTCCTCTTACTCATTCTTAAACAGAGTATTATCTGTTCAGATTTGGTGCTTGACAAAAAAAAACAAAAAAATACGGGGGGCATAACCCTGCTCCTGTCCACGTGCCCTAGGGAGGCCTCCTCAGAGCTGCAGGGAGACCCCCAGGAGGGCTTGGGGGGGGTTTCCCCTCACCCCCACAGACTAGGCCTCGGGTTCTTCGAAACCGCACATTACACGGAAACCTCACAGGAGCCGCGATCAGAGTCGCTGGCAAGTCAGCACCTGACACGCTGGCCTCCAGCCGGTTGCACTAGCAGGGACTCCCCACGATTTCCTGCTCAGTTTTCTTCTGGGACTCAGGACTCTCTGCACGCTAGCGTAATTGAGATTTACCCGCGTTGGTGGAAATGTCAAAAACTGAACCAACTTTGAGAAAAATCGATTAAGGTTACACGGTGATTACAATCGCGAGCTCTGGAGCCAGACTGCACAGGCTTCGCGCCTTCGCAAGCTACTCGAGACTCCGTGCCTCAGTCGCCTCTTTGGAAAATGAGGATGGAAATCAGGATGATCATGCTTTTCAAAACTTGTGACGGGTTAGTAAGTGGCTCCAGGTGAAGCTCTTAGAACGAACAATACTGGGGACGTGACAAATGCTCAGCAGTGTTAATTATCATCGCCTCCTCAGACTGAATACTCTACACACAAACATTTTCTCGAAACTTCAAGGTCATCATGAACACCCAAAACCACAATACAGCATGCCACATAATGGAATTCCCTGTGGACTATTTACCCTTTCAGAAAACGGATCCTGAATTGCTAAGAATTTTGAGTTCTTGTAAGCACTTTTTACCACTCACGATTCAATCTTAACCTTGGTCAAGTTCTAGCTGCCACTTCCTGATTGGCTTGTGCTACCCAAGCACCTTGATCTAATTTATCGCTTCTCAACTACTAGGACCATTTCTAAAGCAGGAATGAGACTATCTGGGTGGGAGAATGAGAGCCTTCCCTCTGAGTGAAACATGCATGTGTCAACGCACAGGCTTCTGAGCTGGTGGCTCCTCAAAGCGAAAAGCTGTTTCTCATTTATTTTTATATCCTCGGCACTCAGCACAACACTTGGCCCGCACTAGAATAGTCAATAAATGCTGTTCTGGGTTTTCTTTTTGCTTATTTGTTCTTATTTGAATATATTTGTATTGAATGCTAAAGGGACTCCTGGGGTTATACTTTTAGTTTTTACCTATATTCCAGATAGCTGGGGGTGATAGCAATAATGCTACCGCCAACCTTTGCTTCTGAATGTACTAATGGCAGTGGGAAATAAGCCTTAAATTGACTTGCTTACAATCCTTTCCCTACTATATAGTTAGCATCAAAAATGAATTTTAATAATTTAAATAATGAAAACACAAACCAGATAGACAGAGATACAGCATATATTCTCCAACATGGGCGTTTGCTGTAAATGAGTGAGTCAGGTAGCCAGAAGCACATTTATCGAGCATTTAGTAAAGGTAGATTTCATTCCCTTGCACCCTAAGAAGTTAAGTTATCAAGAAAGGTGTGCTTGTATAAACAAGAAAGAGGTTTGCTATGTGCAAGGAAACAGACTGTGGCAGACATCACAGCATAAAGAAGAGCGTGGAACTGCGGCCGACTCATACACGGACCAGCCGACAGCCGCACGGCGTCTCGCAACCACACTGCCCACTCTGCTTCTCACCACGACAAATACGGGGCATTGCGCACCATGAATTCCATAGATCATTTCACTGCACAATTTCATTTTTTAAAACTTCACTCAAGACACCTGTCCTCTTAGAGAAAATTAGGCCGGTAGTAGTTGGAAAACACTATGCAATACACATAAAACTGTGTAAATTTTAATTTTTTTTAACTTAATTAAAAGAATTATATATAAATACTAAAGACTGGAATAACTATTCCTAATAATTTTGAACTCCATCAGATCTCCATCAGAGATCAGTTGAGATCTCAACTGTGACACAGTTACATCAGAATTATTATAAGTAGATATTTCAATTCCAGCACATTTTAGGATATACATGCTTAACATCTGTCTCGTGAACTTCTTTCGGTAAACAGCACCGTCTTTTAACTCTCTGGTGCCTGTCTGGAAAACAGGCAACAGGTTATTTGTAGGAGGCAGGTGTTTCCTTGCTAGTAAAATCATTTAGCCTAACCGTTTCCTGATTTAACAGATTAGGACACTTCATCAAACAATGAAATTTAGTTTTACTACCTATTATTTGTTTGATGTTCAAAGATCTTAAGAGCAGGCAATAGCCACCAGAGATCAATAACGACCATTAGATAATGTGCGTGTGCTCAAATCAGGGACAGCATCTGATGCTAACTGTTTCTCTTACCTCAAAGACAAGGTAGACTCTGATGCTGCTTTCTTGTTGGCATGAGGAAATAATGTCATTCAGATGGCATTTCCTCCTCCTGAACAGATATTCAGAACTTAGTTTTCTACCAAAAGTTACCGAATGCACACACCTGTAACACTGTCTAAGACACAAACAAAAGCACTATCCATCCCACTTGGCTATCCGGTTACACAGTCTGGCACTAGGTAAGATTTATGTCAGCTCTCTGAGCAAAGAGGATATTCCCTGAGGGGGGTACAGGACATCAAATCTTCAAGGACTGAGCTCACAGCAGGTTTAATAAAGAAAGAAGAACAGATGTCAATTTAAAAGGGGGAGATTATGGAATTAATTGTAAAACAAAAAGTGGCACCCTGAGCGCCATTTTCTTCCAATACAAATGACGTTAGAACGTACGCAATATGTACAACTACACTTATTTTTCTTTACAGATGGCGGCTATTTTAAACACATCTTATTTACACTGAAAACAATTAACACTCTTTAACTAGTTACGTTATTTAAAAGTGAGACCACTTGATAGTTCATGGAAAGGGAAAAGCTGTAGTTATGACGCCTAATTAAAAGGATTTAGGTCTGCTCCCTGAAGTGAAACAGAATAGGATGGGGGAAGGTGGCTGGCTAGGGATGAACTGAGCTTTAACATTCTGTTTCTTGTGTGTGTCCATCAGGCAGAGGGGCTGGTGCAGAAACCTGAGTTTACTCAGCGGCCGAACAGCCAAGAAAAGACCGTGGTAGGAGAGACTGTCTCTCCAGCCCCAACTCTGTATGTCACAGCCCACAGGAGGACTCAACTTTGGGGTAGGAATACAATCTTGTATATTAGTCAGTGTGCACCTTCCTCCTGGTACCACACCCTCTGGGGCTCACAGGTAAGCAGATACCATCACTCAGGAGGAGGGCTGACCACGGAGTGTGAGAGAGCAGGAGGCCAGGAAGGTGTCCCTGAGGGATGGGGAGCCAGACATCTGCCCAAAGAAAGAACAAAGGACTAACAGGTACACCCAGAGGATGCGGATGCCTCGGGCAGTGGGGGGCAAGGCTTATGATAGTGCATGGTCTGCTCTGGGTACGTCAGATTGTTAAGCAGCTGCGTGCCTCAACAGTAGAAACCGAAAAAAGTCTTTATTTCAGTGAAAGCAGTATTTCTCCCTCCTGTTCAGACATCATTTTGTAGGCATGAAATATATTCAGTATCTTGCATTGAACTGTATTAAAACTGCAGGCGAAAAAAACTTTAACAATAAGAAAATTAATTATAATTTTAAAGAGCACATATTTAGGTCAATGCACGTCAGAAGAAATACTCACTTTTCCAAAGGACAGAAACCTTCTTCTTCCCAGACATTAAGCTTCTGGAGAGCAGCGTCTATGGCTAGTTCACCCTCAACCCTTCCCCTGCATCCAGTGCCTGGTGTGATACCTCGCCCCGTTAAAGCATTTAATGCATGTCTGCTGTGATGATATGCATAGATAAGATGTGGTATTGCAACATCTTTTAAGAATTTTGTGCTATAAAATCTGTCTAATTTTAATTTGTATGTATTTTAATTAGTTGAATGGGTAACTTTTTTCTCATTTTCCATTATGTGGGTATTTTACAAGAGGATTAATTTCGTGGATGTTAGAACTGTAAATAATTACAAAAGCAGCAACAAAATCTTTGCTATTTCAATTACAGTTATACAGCAAACAACAAATTCAAAACTCAAGTTTGAAAGTCACAGACATATAGAATTCTATACTTTACACCGAAGGTGTCAACAGTGTGGCAGTGACCCTAGTTGTTACCGGTAACAAGGACACCAGCATGCACCAGTAGAAACAGTCACTACAGTCACTGCTCTAAATCACGAGAGACAATGACTAATCCATTTCTTACTAATCGATCATAGTAGGCAATGCTTTCACTGTTTCATATTCTTTGGTTAATTTCTTAGAGTTCTTATTACACATATGATACAACAGAAAAAAATAACACCCAACAGTTACATCACATTTTTACTGGTAGAAAGAAAATATAATTTCAAAAGGTTATTATGAAAGGTGAACATAATAATACTCTTCACTCAAATATAACATAGAAGTGGTGTTTTAATGTTGATATAATTAAAAATCAAACTGAAGAAGCTGTTTATAAACATGAAAAAGAAGAAAAACTTGATTACTGGCTAACTGAAATGAACTCAGAAATAAGGGCTGGAATGCACAGCTGTATAAAAATCAACCCTCATTCTTAACTGCCTCATGTGCTATTTTAAATGTCATAGCTTCCCATGAAACACATTACCTTTTTCTCATAGGTGCGTTTTAAGTGACATTTCTCCATTTGAAACTTATTTTCTTGATCCTGTGAATAATAAATATTTATCTTTATTATACTTAAAATTGCTTCTAGGGTCAATAAAATTCGTAATCTAATGAAACAAATCAACCTCTTTGAGGACAAACCTTATTTGAGTTTTGCATATTATTAAGAGAGCCCTACCTGTGCAGTTTTCTAAACTACAACTAGAAACATGCATAGCTTTATGTTGGAGGCCATAAAACCTTAGTTATCTGAAGATGTTACCACTCTCAAAAGTACATACTTCACAGTGAAAGAGAAACTTTCTGACCCTTAGAATTAAGAGATCACTTAAAAATGACCAAATGAATCAACGTGAAAATAATAAGTTTGAAGTTGTATCATATAGAAGTGCTTGGTACTTTTTGACCATGAGAGAAAAGGCAAGATCTAAAAGGTGTGAAAGAGGGAGTTTCCTGGCGGGCCAATGGTTGGGACGCCACGCTTCCACCGCAGGGGGCATGGGTTCAGTCGCTGGTCGAGGAACTAGGATCCCACATGCCGAGTGGTGCAGCCAAAAAAATAAATAAATAAATAAAAGGTGTGAAAGAGAAAAAGAGAGAGAGAAATCATAAAGAATGGCAGATAATAATTTAAAGAGAGGAAATAATTCTAAAATAATAATATATTTAAATAAGGTTTATACTTTTAACTAATCTCAAAAAAAGTAGATTGTTCAAATTAAAATTATTGTTCTTTTTACTCTATATCCCATTAGCATCTACTTTTGTTAAAGTAAATAAGATGAAAAATGATACAGTGCAATAAAAGAATCAGAAATGGCTACCTGCATTCCTGAGTTTTTTTCATCGACTCTCATTTATATGTATACACCAAGAAAAGGAAAGGTGAGTTTTAGCCATTATTCTGTGTAAAAATACAGGACTCACCTTTAATTGTTGCTTTCTTTGAAGTTCTAATTCCTGTAACTGCTGTTTTAATTGACAGATGTTCTGTTCTAATTCTTTAATCATACCAGATGCCTAAAAAGATTTTAAGAAAATAATAAAAAAATGAAACTTTGATTTTTCTACCATCCTACAAACTTCTGGTTGAATAAATTTAACTTTTTCCACCCCCCGGAAGCTTCAGTTAGAATTAAAATTACCTATAAATCTGAATTTTTAAAAAATTTTAAGTTAAAAAATCTTTTAAAGTAAAAAGATAAATTAAGTACTGCATGGCATTTAAAGTTATGAAAATATAATACTGATGTAAAAAGAATAGATATACAGAAAACTTTTTAAATTTTTATTTTAAAACCAAATCCACTGGAATATTTAATTCATGAAATATCAAGTAATTGACTATTTTAGTATTGAGGCTATAGGATTTTCTTTGCAGAAAGTTTCAATCATCTGACACAAAAGTGTGTGGGTGCCCCGAGGGTGTCTGTGGGCTCATATAAGCGTATGTGATGGCAGGAAAACTAAAGCATAACCAAGATTTCAAAATAATAATAATAATGTATAGAGTTACTCCAAAATATGTATTATTAACACAACTGAACATTTCTTCTTGGACTTTTATGTTTCCTCCTTTAAAAACTTCGGTAATGGGGCTTCCCTGGTGGTGCAGTGGTTGAGAATCTGCCTGCCAATGCAGCGGACACGGGTTCGAGCCCTGGTCTGGGAGGATCCCACATGCCGCGGAGCAACTGGGCCCGTGAGCCACAACTACTGAGCCTGCGCGTCTGGAGCCTGTGCTCCGCAACAAGAGAGGCCGCGACAGTGAGAGGCCCGCGCACTGCGATGAAGAGTGGCCCCCACTTGCCGCAACTAGAGAAAGCCCTCGCACAGAAACGAAGACCCAACACAGCCTTAAAAATAAATAAATAAATAAATAAATAAAAATTAAAAAAAAAAAAAAAAAAAAAACTTCGGTAATTAAAAGGGTTAGGGGCTTCCCTGGTGGCGCAGTGGTTGAGAATCTGCCTGCTAATGCAGGGGACACAGGTTCGAGCCCTGGTCTGGGAAGATCCCACATGCCACGGAGCAGCTGGGCCCGTGAGCCACAATTGCTGAGCCTGCGCGTCTGGAGCCTGTGCCCCGCGACGGGAGGGGCCGCGATAGAGAAAGGCCCGCGCACCGCGATGAAGAGCGGTCCCCGCACCGCGATGAAGAGTGGCCCCCGCTTGCCGCAACTGGAGAAAGCCCTCACACGAACCGAAGACCCAACACAGCCAAAAATAAAATAAATAAATAAATAAATAAATAAGAAAATCCTTTAAAAAAAAAAAAAAAAAAGGGTTAATTTATAGCAGATTTTAGTTTATTAAATATTTGTGTTATGCTATATATTAGACACTTACTATTAAATTAAGCAAAGGAGAGACTAATTTAAATGCCAGATAGTAGTCAGCTTCTACCACCTTTGGCTATATGCTGAGTAAAGGAAATAAGTACTTTGTATGGCTACATCTACCAGCATCTATAATACCTGAGAAGCTGAAAGAGCATGTTCCTTTTTCAGAAGGTTTATATCGGCATCATATTTGGTTTGTAACAGTTTCATGTTTTGCTCATAATCATTTACAAGATGATCCTTCTCTTTATGCAGTGTGTTGCGCCTAAAAGCAATCCGAGAATAAAATGTATTTCCAATATATTTATAATCAATCTCTAAAATGGAATTTTTTAGTCAACCAAATCCAAATGCATTATCTTTCAATATATCAAATAAGTATCCACATTTTTATCAACTGTTTCTAAACAGTATGCTTCTTATATTAAATGGTACTTTAAAAAATTTAACAAATGGCAGCATTTAGACTGGAAACCTCCCAAGTTAAATGCACAAGTGTGATTAATTTTAACAGATAATTTAATAGAGTTAATATCAGTACTTTATAGCCACACCTGAGAGATATCTGACTTCAGACAATACCTTGCCTTTACTTCTTGTAATTCATTACATGTTATCTGGTAACATCTCTCAAGTTCCAATTTTTCTTGAATTAATTTCTGCTTCTGTGTATTACTGTTCTCTGCTTCTCCAGTCAGCTGCTGGACGCGGGACTCCAGTTCTTTGATCATCTGGTTCTAAAATAATAGGTCATTGTTAAGAAAGCCTCTAACTTTATAACAATTCTGTATCATCAAATAGCCTGAAGAAAAAATACAATGTATGAGAGATAAGAATATGAAAAACAAATGTATGATAAACCATACTAATAAAAACTAAACCAACCTCTAAATTAACCAAGTCTTTTTTTTAAAAAAAGGAGTGCTTTCTACCATAAAAGTAAGGCTAATGTGTTTATATGCTTTTAGCCATTCATTCATTCACTGAACGAATATTTACTGAACCTGGCACTATTCTGATCTGGGGACATAGCAGTAAATAGAAGAGGTGAAGTCCTTAGCCTCCGGAAGGTTATATTCTCCTTATGAAACTTAATAAATCTGTACTTGTTAGGTGAGTACTCAGCAGTTATTTGCTCTTCATTTGAAGATTTAGAAAGTTTTTGAATTATAAAAGCAATGTAATAATATGTTTAAAAAAGAAATTCATAACCCAAATATTTTAATACAGAGCTTATAAGTGACACATGTAGTATCACGTAAGTGTACAGGAATATTTTACTACATAGCTGCAGTGTTTGTGCATAAATTTTTCATTCATTTTTTTAATTTACTTACCATTTTATCAAAAGCATTTCATTTTTCCACAGTCTTCAAAATCATCACATAATTAAAACATTTCCTTATTATTTGATATTTAAGTTGTTTTGAATTTTTTATCTTTATGGAACTAGATAAAGGTGTTTATAACTAGGTACTTTATCTAAAACTAGGGTAAGCAAGCATTAGCTAAAAGGATAATCAATTTTCATTTTAATGATTACACTTCCAGTAATTAGAAAAGGTTATTAGGATGATGTTCCAAACAGTATCCTTTTATACTCATTCTAAGATAAACATTTAAAATAAAGTTTAAGCATTAAATAATATTACAGCCCCAACATCCTGTATTCATTTCATTTTTTATTTTAAGGTTTATTTATTTTCTTATTAGTCATCCATTTTATACACATCAGTGTATACACGTCAATCCCAATCTTCCAATTCATCCCACCCCCACCCCCCTGCCGCTTTCCCCCCTTGGTGTCCATACGTTTGTTCTCAACATCTGTGTCTCAATTTCTGCCCGGCAAACCGGTTCATCTGTACCATTTTTCTAGGTTCCACATACGTGTGTTAATATATATTTGTTTTTCTCTTTCTGACTTACTTCACTCTGTATGACAGTCTCTAGACCCATCCATGTCTCTACAAATGGCTCAATTTCGTTCCTTTTTATGGCTGAGTAATATTCCATTGTATATATGTACCACTCTTCTTTATCCATTCATCTGTCGATGGGTATTTAGGTTGCTTCCATGTCCTGGCTATTGTTAACAGTGCTGCAATGAACATTGCGGTGCATGTGTGTTTTTGAATTATGGTTTTCTCAGGGTATATGCCCAGTAGTGGGATTGCTGGGTCATATGGTAATTCTATTTTTAGTTTTTTAAGGAACCTCCATACTGTTCTCCATAGTGGCTGTATCAATTTACATTCCCACCAACGTTGCAAGAGGGTTCCCTTTTCTCCACACCCTCTCCAGCATTTGTTGTTTGTAGATTTTCTAATGATGCCCATTCTAACTGGTGTGAGGTGATACCTCATTGTAGTTTTGATTTGTATTTCTCTAATAATTAGTAATGTTGAGCAGCTTTTCATGTGCTTCTTGGCCATCTGTATGTCTTTGGAGAGATGTCTGTTTAGGTCTTCTGCCCATTTTTGGATTGGGTTGTTTTTTTAATATTGAGCTGCATGAGCTATTTATATATTTTGGAGATTAATCCTTTGTTGATTCTTCTGCAAATATATTCTCCCATTCTGAGGGTTGTCTTTTCGTCTTGTTTATGGTTTCCTTTGCTGTGCAAAAGCTTTGAAGTTTCATTAGGTCCCGTTTGTTTATTTTTGTTTTTATTTCCATTACCCTAGGAGGTGGATCAAAAAAGATCTTGCTGTGATTTATGTCAAAGAGTGTTCTTCCTATGTTTTCCTCTAAGAGTTTTATAGTGTCTGGTCTTACATTTAGGTTTCTAATCCATTTTTTTGTTTTGTTTTATTTATGGCTGTGTTGGGTCTTCGTTTCTGTGCGAGGGCTTTCTCTAGTTGTGGCAAGCGGGGGCCACTCTTCCTAGCAGTGTGCGGGCCTCTCACTATCGTGGCCTCTCTTGTTGAGAGGTACAGGTTCCAGACGCGCAGGCTCAGTAGTTGTGGCTCACAGGCCCAGCTGCTCCGCGGCATGTGGGATCTTCCCAGACCAGGGCTCGAACCCGTGTCCCCTGCATTGGCTGGCAGATTCTCAACCACTGCGCCAGCAGGGAAGCCCTCTAATCCATTTTAAGTTTGTTTTTGTGTATGATGTTAGGGAGTGTTCTAATTTCATTCTTTTGCCTGTAGCTGTCCAGTTTTCCCAGCACCACTTACTGAAGAGACTGTCTTTTCTCCATTAAATAATATTACAGCCCCAACATCCTGTATTCATCTCATTCTTTCTTCACAATATAAATTAGGTATATAATTTAAATTTTGGTGCCATAACTTCCAAATCTGAGCAATGGAAATAATTATGTCTAATGTAAAAATATGGTATGTAGATTAACTTTTAAAAGTATGTACAATTTCTAGCTCAAAGCCTGACACATTCAGATACTCAGATTTCTTCTCTACACACCCAATTCACTTTGCCTCTTTGTTAGTGATGCCTCCGCTTTAGGAGTTTCTTTCAGAAGATAGTTTCAATTTTTCAATATATATCCTAAACTCTCCGTTTCCTAAATGTTAATTTACTGGAAGAAATAAAGAAAAGAATATTTCTTTTGTCTTCCAGTTTTAAACGGTGCAAAAAAGGCGATTTGCTTTCCTTCTCTTGGAAATTACCAAAGAGAGACAAGATATACTAGAAACATTTATAAATGAAACTCCATCTTAATAAACCCTAGGAGAGGAACTTATATTTCCGACTATGAAGAAGTAGCTTGCAACACGTCATGCTCCCACTGAGAACAACTGAAAACCCAAAAAGATACAAAAGAAATCTATTTGAAGGCACTGGAGAACTTCCAAGGCAGCTAGGACTTAGGGGGCCAGAGGAAGAAACAGAGAGGTGAGTCCACATTGTGTAAGCTGCTTTTACCTTTGAGGCATTTTCCAATCTTGAAGGATGAGAATGGGGCAAGGAAAGCAGAGCAGAGCAGAGGGTGGCCAAGCAGCCAGAGCTGAGGAACCAAAATCCCTGAGAGAGAGGAGCTCCACACAAGCAGCTTCTCCTCAAGGCATTTGGCAAATTCTTAACATCTGCAGGGCAGGAAGCCAAGAAACCAAGATAAAATACTCTGAAAAGCAGACTAGAGTTTTCAGCAGTGTCACTGTACTCAGGAGTAAGAAACCGTAGATTATTCAAGGCAGGCCCTTAGTAACATCACAGGCTTTCATTTGGGACCCGTGTTGATGACTACAATTAGGACTGGAAATGAATCAGCGGAAGACCAAAGATTACAAAGACTGCAACCCAGCCTTGAGTCAGCTCAGTCCGTGAATGGATCAAGGTGAGTTATCTCCATACCAGCTGCAACTCAGAGTTTAGGGTGGAGCCTCTCTAGAGGAAGAAAACATCATCCAGAGCATTTATTATTTTTCAAACACAATGCCTGGCATTCAATCAGAAAATACCAGGATTCCAAGAAATAGAATCCAGAGGAAAAAAATAGAAATAGACATGCATATGGCCCAGATATTGAAATTATAAAACCTATGAGGAATTTGTTATCCTAACTCAAAATATATGAGGATGGCCAGCAAAATTAAATGATCAAATAGAAATGCAGGAATACTCCAGGAGAGAATGACCTATGGCTGGAGATCTTAGAAAATATCATCAGAACACAGTTATCCAAACTAAGTGGCATGCAAAGAATCTCTTCCTTGGTTCAGTGATAACATATGCACAGGTTGTGGCTGGAAACTCTGAACCCAATCTGGCATGAAAAAGAAGAAAGAAAGGCTGGACTGAATGAAAAATCACACAAGCCATATTTTCTGGAAGCAATCTATGGCTAGGGCAATTAAGGGAAAGAAATGACATTATGAGAAGCATTACTGCAGCTATTAAGCAATAAATGCTCAAAGAATTCTCTCACATACATCCCTGCATAGTAAAAAATTCATGCTATGATGGAACATGGCCCTGGTCCTATATACCCAGAAACTGTCTTCAAATAACTGGCCAAGGAAGAAATCTGTACATTGAAAGATGAGTAATAATCAAAAATGGGCCAGGATTCAATCTATATAAATATATGGTAAGGAAATGAGAGGAAAGGCAGAAAAAAACAAAAGACAAATGAAGAATATTCACTAAATAAAATCACTTACATGTGACAGATTAAAATCGATGCCAAATGTATCACAAGGAACATCTTTTACAATATGCCAAAAAATCACATATCCACAAAAACTTAATAAACCTCACCTCTATAAAAAAATAAGTCAGAGAAAAACTGTAAGATCTCAGGTAGTTATATTGAGAGACAGGAAGTAATGAAACATAAACACACAGATCTTAGGAAAAGGAAAACTAAAATGAAAATAGCTCCAAAAAAAGGATGGGTAGGGGGGAGATACAGTTTTAAAAAAAAATGAAGGAAAAGCTTGTGGAAAGCAAGCAAACCAGAACGGACAAAACTTAAACACAAGAGCAAACAACAGATGTAGAAAAGAGGAAACTGATAGTCCAAATTTACATCATTGGTGGACATAAAGAAAGTAAAAAACACACTGTAAGAACATTGTACAAAGGGTACACCATAAAACTGACACAGATGAAAAATGCCACAGTTATGGTAAAGCTACTGAACTTCAAGGAAATGATCTTTTCAGAACATTAATCAAATATCACTCTCCTGCTCAAAACCATCCAATGACTTCCCTTCTACTCAGAGAAAGAAGGGATTATTATGGCTTCTCTGTTCTCATCTCCTACCACTCTCCTTTCTCTTTTATTAACCTTCATTTTTCTTTTTAGTACTTGTCACAAACGTATATATTTATTTGTTTTTTTATTGCTGTTGTTTATCTTCCCCAGTAAAATGTAAGCTCAAGACACTGCTTTGTTCACTATAAATCTCTTGTTTCTAGAACAGTGCTTGGCTTGCAGTAAGCACTCAATACAAATTTGTAGACTATCAACATTTTTTTAATTAAAATAGGATAATTGTTAAATTTTCAAAATCTCCACCCTACACATCTGTTCTTCATAGAATATACCAAAAAGTTTTTTGTGTGTGTTATAAAAGGTAAAGATAGAACACAAGAAATTCGAAATAGGGATAAAGATATTCCCCCTATATTCAAACTATTTTTGAAAATCCATTTTTTTCTTTTTCTTAATGCAAAAAGAAACATGTGATCCTTATAAAATATTAGAAATTGTTAAAGAAACCAAGGCAAAGAGTATTGAATTGATACAAATAAGTAATTCTCCAGAATTTGCTAAGGAAAAAGGGTTTCTATTAGCCAGAAAAGCAGTCAGCCATCTTTCTACAATATGAACATTGAATACAGTGGACATGAGAGAAAAGAATAAAAGTGCTAGTTATATGAGAAAGAAAAAAATAGGTGAAAGGAAAACATACCCAACAAATCAGAGAAGAAAGTCCAGGATGTTGAAGCAATACTTTGATCTCAGTTGTCTGTATATCATTGTACAGAGTAACAGTGATTAAAATATATATTTTATATATATATATAAAATATATATGATAAAATAGAGCTAAAATAAGTAAAATAAAATACACATTGTACACATACCTATACAATCTGCCCCTCTAATAGGCAGTGGCAATGCAACTGGGTATCATACGATTACCTTCTGACTCTTGCATTCCAAACTGCCCTGAACAACTCTAACCTTTTCCTTACTTTGCTCTTTACACCCATACCAGTGGTATAATGGTGAGTAATGATCAAATCATCTCATTCAATAATATGTATATGTAGTCTTTCTCCCATTTGAACAAATTAAACTGTCCATCCTGAATTTTATGATGGAAGACTTTTCTAACTCAACAAGATTATGCTTCTCTTTTTATAACAACTCCTACTCTAGCACCATACAAGTATGAACAGTGCACTCCCAATTACTTCATCAATAATAGAAATAAAGAGAGTAACTCTCACCCAGGTATGCAAAGCTGTTTCAACATTTGAAAATCAATTAATGTAATCCATCTCATCAATGGTTAAAGAAGAAAAATCACATGATCATATCAATAGATGCAGAAAAAGCATTTGACAAAATCCAACACTGATTCATGATAAAAAAAAAACTCTCAGTAAAATGGGAATAAAGGGGAATTTCCTCAATTTGAGGGAAAAATCTCTAAAAAAACCTACAGATAACGGTTAGAAGCTAGAAGCTTTCCAACTAAGATCAGGAAAAAGAAAAGGATGCTCTCTCTCTCACAACTCCTTTTCAGCATGATACTCGAAATCCTAGCTAATGCAATATATAAAAAAGGAAATAAAAGGTATACTGATTGGGAAGAAAGACATAAAACTGTCTTTGTTCACAAAAAGATGATCATCTATGTAGAAAATCTAAAAGTATACATCAAAAAACTCTTGAAAATAATAAGACATCAAGAAATAATAAGACACTAGAGAATATTATACTTAGTAAAGTAAGTCGAGAAAGACAAATATTACATGATATCAACCATACGTGGAATCTAAAAAATAATACAAATGAAGAGAGGATCTATATACAAAACAGAAACAGACTCACAGACATAGAAAACAAACTTATGGCTACCAAAGGGGAAAGATGGGGAAGGGAAAAAAAAAAAAAAACCTTGGAAATAATAAGACACTATAGCTAGGTTGCAGGATACAAGGTTAATATACAAAAGTCAATCACTTTTCCTAGTAATAAACAAGGGGAATTTGACATTAAAAACACAGTACTATTTACATTAGCACCCCAAAAAATGAAATACATACAAATATAACAAAATATGTACAAGATCTACATGAGGTAAACTACAAATCTCTGATGAAAGAATAAGAAAAATCAAAGAACTAAATAAATGGAGAGATAGTCCACGTTCATGGATAGGAAGATTCAATAATGTCAATGTCAGTTATCCCCAAATTGATCTACAGATTTAATGCAATACCAATCAAAATCCCAGCAAGTTATTGTATGGACAAACTGCTCTTAAAGTTTATATGGAGAGACAAAAGACACAAAATAGCCAATACAAAATTGAAAGAGAAGAACAAAGTTGGAGGACTGACACTGCCTACTTCAAGACTTACTATAAGGCTACAGTAATCAAAACACTGTGGTACTGTCAAAAGAAAAGACAAATAGATCAATGGAACAGACTAGAGAGGCCAGAAAGAGACCCCCATAAATACAGTCTGCTGATCTTTGACAAAGGAGCAAAGGCAATACAATGGAGCAAAGATAGTCTTTTCAACAAATGGTGCTAGAACAGATGGACAACCATGTGCAACAAAAAATAATCTAGACACATCTTACAAACTACCCCAAAACAGATCACAGACCTAAATGCAAAATGCAAAACTACAGAAATCCTAGAAGATAACATATGAAAAACCTAGATTATCTTAAGTTTGGCAATGACTTTTTAGACACAACATCCATGGCACAATGCACGAAAAAAATAATTAATAAATTGGACTTCATTAAAATTAAAATTTTCTATTTCATAAAAGATAATATGTATTAAGAGGATTAGAACATAAGCCACAGACTGAGAAAAATATTTGCAAAAGACACATCTGATGAAGGACTGTTATACAAAATATACAAAGAACTCTTAAAATTTAACAATAATAAAATAAAAAACTAATTAAAAAATGGGTCAAAGACTTAGACACCTCACCAGAGAAGATATACAGATGACAAATAAGCATATGAAAGGATGTCATATCACATGTCATCATATACCATCATGGAAATGCAAATTAAAACAATGAGATACCACTACACACCCATTAGAATGGCCAAAATCCAGAACACTGACAACAAATGCTGACAAGGATGTGGAACAACAGGGACTCTCATTCATTACTGGCAGGAATGCAAAGTAGTACAGCCATCTTGGAAGGCAGTTCGGCAGTTTCTTAAAACATACTCTTACCATACAATCCAGGAATCATGCTCTTTGGTATTTACGCAAATGAGTTAAAAACTTGTGTCCATACAAAAATATGCACACAGATGTTTTGTCTTGTTTTAATTAATTTATTTATTTGGCTGCGCTGGGTCTTAGTTGGGGCACACAGGATCTTCATTGCCTCATGGGGGATCTTTAGCTGAATGTGGAATCTTTTTTTAGTTGCAGCATGCGGGATTTAGTTCCCTGACCAGGGATCGAACCAGCACCCCCTGAATTGGGAGCACGGAGTCTTAACCACTGGACCACTGGGGAAGTCCCTGCACACAGATGTTTATAGCAGCTTTGTATTCATAACTGCCAAAACTTGGAAGCAACTAAGATGTCCTTCAGTAGGTGAGTGGATAAACTGGTACATCCAGAAGATGGAACATTGTTCAGCACTAAAAAGAAATGAGCTATCAAGCCATGAAAGGCATAGAGGAAATTTAAATGCATGTAAAAGAAACCAATCTGGGACTTCCCTGGTGGCTCAGTGGTTAAGAATCTGCCTGCCAATGCAGGGGACACGGGTTCGAGCCCTGGTCTGGGAAGATCCCACATGCCGCGGAGCAACTAAGCCCATGCGCCACAACTACTGAGCCTGCGCTCTAGAGCCCCCGAGCCACAACTACTGAGCCGGCGTGCCACAACTATGGAAGCCTGCATGCCTAGAGCCTGTACTCCACAACAAGAGAAGCCACCGCAATGAGAAGCCCACGCACAACTAAGAGTAGACCCTGCTCGCCACAACTAGAGAAAGCCCGCGCACAGCAATGAAGACCCAATGCAGCCAAAAATAAATAAATTAATTAATTTTTAAAAAAAGAAAGCAACAAATCTGAAAAGTCTACATACTGTATGACTCCAACTATATGACATTCTGGAAAAGACAAAACTATGGAGACAGTTGCCAGGGGGTGCGGGGAGGGGAAGGATGAACAGGTAGAGCACAGGGGATTTCTAGGGCAGTGAAAATACTATGTGTAATACTGTAATTTTAGATCAATACATGTCATTATACACTTGTCCAAGCCCGCAGACTACCTAATACCAAGAGTGAACTCTAATGGAAGCTACGGACCTTGGGTGACGATGCAGCACCGCGGGTTCATAAACTGTGACTGCTGCAGCGTCTGGTGGGAGGTGCCCACGGCAGGAGGCTCTGCATGCCAGCAGCAGGGACAGGGGGACACGGGAAATCTCTCTACCTTCCTCCTCCTCAATTTTGCTGTGAATAAAACAGCTCTAAACAATTAAGTCTAAGAAACGTAGGCCCCAAAACCATTTCCTTTGCCACGCCATTCAACACGTTTCCTCAGGCTCATGGTACGCTTGGAAATGGATTGTATGTATGAGGTCCATGCTAATTCCAACAAACACAGATCAGATTGTCAAAGATTTACTTCTCCTGAGAGTCACTTACCAACTAATTCAAACAGTTTACATGTTTAGCACAGGAGAGACGTAATAAATAAAGAGCCCATGAAATGGGCCAGAACCACCTAGTTGGTACCGTCTGTGAAGACTGGCACGAGGTTAGGAAGTCCCAGCGCTGTGCCAAACAGAACAGCCACCAAAGGGAAGACAAAGAGCGGAAGTTAGGAAAAGGGTTCGGGAGTAGAAAAGCAGGATAGCAGCCAATCAAACTAGAAAGACAAGGCACAAGAGGGGTGAGAGTGACAGCAGAAGAAATAGCAAGGCATGAGCAGCCTTAAAACAAAGAACAGAACCGTGCTGACACCAAGCCTCAGCCACTGGGCACCCGGGTTTAACACCTGCATTGCTGGAAGCTGGCACGGTTTCCGGAGCAAGGATACTATTAAATGTGGCCCTACTGGGCAGTCAAGTATTGTATGAACTGAAAATGTGGTTTCTGCACTAAGTTCTATATTTACTGAACAGATACTTGTATATATACTGGTACAAACTTTCTGAAGCAAAATGTATGATGACAGTTATTCACTTTATTATTTATTTACTATTTTATATTTCTTTTAAAAAGCATTTTCTTAACACATTGTGTCTTAGACAAAATAAAGTAAGCATAAAGTAAATGAAAGAAATTTAAAACTTATAATGGAACTTCCCTGGTGGCGCAGTGGTTAAGAATCTGCCTGCCAATGCAGGGGACATGGGTTCGAGCCCTGGTCCAGGAAGATCTCACATGCCGCGGAGCAACTAAGCCTGTGTGCCACAACTACTGAGCCTGCACTCCAGAGCCCGCGAGCCACAACTCCTGAAGCCCGGGCGCCTAGAGCCTATGCGCTGCAACAAGAGAAGCCACCGCAACAAGAAGCCCATGCACCGCAACGAAGAGCAGCCCCTGCTCACCGCAACTTCAGAAAGCCCACATGCAGCAACAAAGACCCAACGCCGCCAAAAATAAATAAATAAAATAAATAACTTAAAAAAAAAACTTATAATGTCAGGGGAAACCCACAGACATATATGAAATACCTAAATAACATGTGGCCAAAATAATGTTTAAAAAATGAATACAAAGAACCGAGGGGACACAAAATAGTGAAGGCCTCAAAATGGGGCAAAAAGTTATTCAGATAAAAAGATGCTGTTGTAGAATCATAAAAAGATGCTGATGTAGAATCTCATTTTTCAGGCTGTAACAAACAGTGTGGGAGGGGAATTCCAGAGTTTATAACTGCAGGATCAGAGAAGGAACAAACAGATTACCTTGGGTGCAAAGAATATCTTCCCACATTGTGAACTCAGAGGTGACACTCGGAAGACGAGGCTGGGGTTCTTGAAAGGACATGGCTTGTAGACAGAAGTTATAATAGGCATTAGATTAGTAATTCAAGCTCTCGGTCATGGGAAAACGGGACAAACTGCACTTGTGGGATTTGGAACAAGAGGAGAACGGGAGAGCGACCGGCAGGCTACTGGAAGATCCCAGAATGAGGCAACAATGGCCTGGGCTCAAGTGGCAGCTGTGGAAACAGAAGGGGAGAGAGCAGGTCCAGGAAAATTTTCAGAGAAGTAAATAGTATGATTGAGTAAAATACTAAACGCAGGAGATGAGAAGTGGAAAAATCATAAATCTTCCAGGTTCAAAATCTAATATGCCAAGAGAACTGGCACATTCTTCCCCGGAAGAAATGCAGGCTGTGAAAAAAGAATCTAGTTCTATTACAAATACATAAAGAGAATCTAGTTCTATTACAAATACATAAAAGAATCTAGTTCTATTACAAATACATAAAAAGCTCATTGAAGGGGTAGCGGGAAAGGTGATGACCTACGCAATTTTGAAATGAGTGGCGTCTGTGAGACCAAAGGCAAAAGGAATTGCACGTAAGCACTGTTCCCTAGTTGACAAAGTTGGTTCCCATGGGGATATGGATCAACAACTCTGACTATATCCATTTCTGTACACTGAAATTGAACAATTAGAAGATGATGGTGGAGGCCAAGTTTCCAATGTTGGATTGAGAATTTACAGAGGGGAGGAGAAGGCTAGAATAATCCATGTGGTAATGGTTTAGAGTTACAGACATCAGTAAGAGATTATGTTTAGCTTAATACAGATACAGACGGTTACATATACTAATGTTTACAGATATGCATATATATACAGGTTTATATATACACAAATACTCTGGTGAGAGGACATAAAAGAAATGACACCCCAGCAGTAATAAGCACACCCAGCACACAGATCTTGGCTTCTAATACCAGTCTCCGTATAATCCACACTGATGGGCTGGGTCAAAGGGGCAGAGGAGCCTGCTGGAGGCTCTCCCAACGGCTGAAGCTGGAACAATTTAAGCAACAAAATAAAGGAATATTGGATTACAGCCCAGAGCATAAGATAAATAATATCCATGAGTCCATACTGATAAAAATAAATGATTCAATAAATTAATAAATGAGGGAGAAGAGACAAATCTCCCACGCAGAAAAACTCCAAATAATTTACATAGATACTCCACCCTCAAGTATGGAGAGTGTAACTCCCCACTTCTTACGCACAGGCTGCACATAGGTACTTCCTTCCAGAGAGGACAGTATGGAAAGGCAGGGAGGGAATGGCTTCACAGTGGAAAACCTAACAGACACTGCCTCAGCCAGATGATCAAGGTTAATATCCACAGTAAGTCATCAGTAGCATGTACCCTTGATGTGATATGCTGAGAACAGCACTTTACCTCCGTGATCTTACTGCCTCAACCCATAACCCCAGTCTAATCATGAGAAAAACATGAGACAAATTCCAATACAGGGCATTATACAATATTCCTGACCAGTCCTCCTCAGAAGTGTCACGGCTATTAAAAACAAGGGAAGTCTGAGAAACTGTCACAACCAAAAGGAACCTAAGCAGAAAATACAATGTGGTATCTGGATGAGATCCTGGAAAAGAAAAAGGACATTAGGTAAAAATTAAGGAAAACTGAATAAACTATGGACTTCAGTTTATTAACGTATCCTGTTGATTCATTGATTGTAACAACTGTACCAAAATAACGTAAGACGTTACAAAGAGGGGAAGTTGGGTGTGGGGTATATAGGGACTCTCTGTACCATCTTCTCAAGTTTTCTGTAAATCTAAAACTGTCCTAAAAAATAAAATCTATTTTTCTAAATGGTCATCTTGTTCAAAATGATGAACTGGTGCTCTTTGGGAGTTTTTTCTTTAAAATTGTGAGGCTGGGAGAAAAATTCTGGTGGCGACTATAAAATGACAACTCCGGGCCATCTCAGAGAGTGACGAACTGCTGTATGAATCACCACATGCCACTAACAATAATAGCTAATAATAGTTAACACAATACTTCACGTGTCTAGGCCCTTTTGATACTCTTTAAACTTGATTCAGGTCCATGAATAGAATTCAGTGTGTCAGGGACTTTGAACAGAAAAAAATAGCTCCTCTTTATTTTCAGTCCCCTAACTGACCTTCAGCATTTCCCTTTAACTATGAACACAGTCAACAGCCAAGTTCGTACTAGCAATACCTATGAATAACAGAAACAGAGATATTTCCACAGACCATACAGTGTCGGATAATCACTAATATTGTTTATCCTCCTCATTATTCATAAATTACAATAGTTATTAGGCCCACTGCTAAATCTTGATATTTACTGCATTAGTTTAGAAGCATATGTATTACTTTATCATGACTTTGATTTATTAATATTTTGATGACTGTAACTCAATATAATTTCTTTGCAATCTCATATATTTTATTAAATTTTCAAATATTATTCTGAGAAAGGGTGCATAAACTTCACAAGATTGCCAGTGGCATCCATGGTACAGAAATGGGTAAAGAATTCCACTAATAAAGCCTAAAATCTCAATAAAACTACTCACAGACTTTGTGTGTCTAAACCCTGGTATGAATAGAGCCCTATATTTTACAGCTGTCACCTCCCCAAGCATCTAAGAATTTTGCTATCATTTTCATATTTATAAGTTCTAATATATTGTTTTAAAAACCCAGTGTTTAAGGGACTCTGTTTAAGACTAAATAATGAAGAATTACACATCTTATTTCAAAAGAACTTGGAATATTTCCAAGTAAAAGAGAAGTGTAACATGCTACTTCTCACTGATTTAGTTATAAAAATGTCACTTTTCTATCACCATCATTTTGTGTTCTGTTTATTTAAATTTAATACAGTTCAAAACTAAAAAAAAAAAAAAAATCCAGTGTTTACATGTTTAATTATTAGTTTCACACAAGAAAATCCCTGCCAATACCAAAAGACATGAGTCTAGTCATCTATACAATTGTCTGCTTACGATAAATGGCACGGAAACAGAATATGTCCTAACAAAAAAAAGAAAAAAGCCTGAAAGAACAAAACACAGGAACTAATTCTCAGTGACAGTCTCGTCTTTCATCTTAAACCATGCCTTGAACTCTACCTTGTTTAATTGTTAAATCAGGAGTGGCTCAGCAAGATCTGTCTAGTTTTGATGATTCTTAAATTCAATGCTGCTGACAGACTCTGCCCATTTTTCTCTATACTTACTGTTACCTAATGACAAGGTCTGAATGCTAATTTTTAAATTCAACTTTCATTAAAAATATAATGAAGTTTCTCTAACAGTAACCTCTTGGCCCCAAAGTATCACTTTACTTTACATCCCAAATTGATAAAAATTAAAATTCCACTGTGAAAGCTATTACTCTCTTAATGATATTTAACTAATGAAATATAACAATGCAGTAGGCATTTTAGACAATCAATATGTTTCATAAATTTCAACCCTAAAATTACTTAATATATTTATTCACTTTTGTGAAAATTTAGGATGTTGAGATGATGAAAATGTATTGCAGATATAAATTAGGTTTTTGTTCATGGCTTTGAATATCATCACTATGCTGATTATCCAGAAAATAAACCCTTGGTTTTTCCCCCTAGTAAACCTGATCCACTTTCAGCCTTCTCCATCCCAGGGAACAGGAGCAGCATTTGGCAGTTCTCACCTCTGGACTGACCCCCAAGGCCAAGCCGCCCACCTCTCCCGCCTGGACCTACGACACCAGCGTCCTGATGGGTCTCCCGGCTCCCATTCTCAGCCACCCAGAGTTTGTTCTCCGCACAGAGCAAGACAGATTCTTTAAAAATAATAGTCAGATGGAACCACTTTCATGTGCTCAATCCAATACAAATTCAATACAAATGTACCAGAAATTCACTGAACTGTACGAAGGATTGCTAACAATAATCCACTACAGGGTTTTCCCTGATTTGCCCACTGACGAATTTTCCTACCACGCTCCTTTCTGCTCCTTTCTGCTCACAGGGCCCGTCCACGCCGCCCCTTGCTCTGATGAACTTGCCGGACAGTCCCAGCTTTCGCATCTTTGCACTGGCCATTCCTTCTGCCCGAAACGCTTTTCCCAGAGGATCACACGGCCCCAGTACTTCTCAAAGGTGTTGTGTAAGCATCCCACCTTCAGAAGAAAGGCTCCCCAGCACGTGTCTGCGGTAGCACTCGCCTCTGCTTTATTCCTCATTCCAGTGTTGCTCAACCATTTTAAAAAATTATTGCCGTTAGTTAATTAACTAAGAAGCCAGTTTAGATATTTTTCTTCTAATCATCCCCTACTATGAAATTTTAATACCACAGTCTTGCTGTTTATAAACTATGCCCACTGGAGGGTCACAATCCATTATAATATCTAAATTTTTTAATCCCAAAAAACAACTTCCACCTCCTTGAGGATGAAATCACCCCACTGATTTTTCTTTGGAATTTTATTTATTTTTTATACAGCAGGTTGTTATTAGTTATCTATTTTATACACATCAGTGTATACATGTCAATCCCAATCTCCCAGTTCATCCCACCATCACCACCACCCACCCCTACCGCTTTCCCGAAACCCTTGGTGTCCATACGTTCGTTCTCTACATCTGTGTCTCTATTTCTGCCCTGCAAACTGGTTCGTCGGTACCATTTTCCTAGGTTCCACATATGTGTGTTAATATACGATATTTGTTTTTCTCTTTCTGACTTACTTCGCTCTGTATGACAGTCTCTAGATCCATCCACGTCTCTACAAATGACCCAATTGCGTTCCTTTCTATGGCTGAGTAATATTGCATTGTATATATGTACCACATCTTCTTTATCCATTTGTCTGTCGATGGGCATTTAGGTTGCTTCCATGACCTGGCTATTGTAAACAGTGCTGCAATGCACATTGGGGTGCAGGTGTCTCTTTGAATTATGGTTTTCTCTGGGTATATGCCCAGTAGTGGGATTGCTGGGTTGTATGATAATTCTATTTTTAGTTTTTCAAGGAACCTCCATACTGTTCTCCATAGTGGCTGTATCAATTTACATTCCCACCAACAGTGCAAGAGGGTTCCCTTTTCTTCACACCCTCTCCAGCATTTCTTGTTTGTAGATTTTCTGATGATGCCCATTCTAACTGGTGTGAGGTGATACCTCATTGTAGTTTTGATTTGCACTTCTCTAATAATTAGTGATGTTGAGCAGCTTTTCATGTGTTTCTTGGCCATCTGTATGTCTTCTTTGGAGAAATGTCTATTTAGGTCTTCTGCCCATTTTTGGATTGGGTTGTTTGTTTTTTTTAATATTGAGCTGCATGAGCTGTTTATACATTTTGGAGATTAATCCTCTGTCTGTTGATTCATTTGCAAATATTTTCTCCCATTCAGAGGGTTGTCTTTTCATCTTGTTGGTAGTTTCATTTGCTTTGCAAAAGCTTTTAAGGTTCATTAGATCCCATTTGTTTATTTTTGTTTTTATTTCCATTACTCTAGGAGGTGGATCAAAAAAGATCTTGCTGTGATTTATGTCAGAATGTTCTTCCTATGTTTTCCTCTAAGAGTTTTATAGTGTCCGGTCTTACATTTAGGTCTCTAATCCATTTTGAGTTTATTTTTGTGTATGGTGTTAGGGAGTGTTCTAATTTCATTTTTTACATGTAGCTGTCCAGTTCTTTTCAAACTTATTGAACGAGACTGTCTTTTCTCCATTGTATACCCTTGCCTCCTTTGTCATAGATTAGTTGACCATAGGTGCGTGGGTTTACCTCTGGGCTTTCTATCCTGTTCCATTGATCTATATTTCTGTTTTTGTGCCAGTACCATGTTGTCTTGATTACTGTAGCTTTGTAGTATAGTCTGAAGGCAGGGAGCCTGATTCCTCCAGCTCCATTTTTCTTTCTCAAGGTTGCTTTGGCTATTCGGGGTCTTTTGTGTTTCCATACAAATTGTGAAATTTTTTGTTCTAGTTCTGTGAAAATTGCCATTGGTAGTTTGATAGGGATTGTATTGAATCTGTAGATTGCTTTGGATAGTACAGTCATTTTCACAATGTTGATTCTTCCAATCCAAAAACATGGTATATCTCTCCATCTGTTTGTTTCATCTTTAATTTCTTTCATCAGTGTCTTATAGTTTTCTGACTACAGGTCTTTTACCTCCTTAGGTAGGTTTATTCCTAGATATTTTACTCTTTTTGTTGAAATGGTGAATGGGATTGTTTCCTTAATTTCTCTTTCTGATCTTTTGTTGTTAGTGTATAGGAATGCAAGAGATTTCTGTGCATTAATTTTGTATCCTGCAACTTTACCACATTCATTGATTAGCTCCAGTAGTCTTCTGGTGGCATCTTTAGGATTCTCTATGTATAGTATCATGTCATCTGCAAACAGTGAGTTTTACTTCTTCTTTTCCAATTTGGATTCCTTTTATTTTTTTTTCTTCTCTGATTGCCGTGACTAGGACTTCCAAAACTATGTTGAATAATAGCGGCTAGAGGGGACATCCTTGTCTTCTTCCTGATCTTAGAGGAAATGCTTTCAGTTTTTCACCATTGAGAATGATATTTGCTGTGGGTTTGTTGTATATGGCCTATACTATGTTGAGGTAGGTTCCCTCTATGCCCACTTTCTATAGAGTTTTTATCATAAATCGGTGTTGAATTTCTTCAAAAGCTTTTTCTGCATCTGTTGAGATGATCATATGGTTTTTCTTCTTCAATTTGTTAATCTGGTGTATCACATTGACTGATTTGCGTATACTGAAGAATCCCTGCATCCCTGGGATAAATCCCACTGGATTATGGTGTATGATCCTTTTAATGTGTTGTTGGATTCTGTTTGCTAGTATTTTGTTGAGAATTTTTGCATCTATATTCATCAGTGATATTGCTCCATAATTTTCTTTTTTTGCAGTTTCTCTGTCTGGTTTTGGTATCAGAGTGATGGAGGCCTCGTAGAATGAGTTTGGGAGTATTCCTTCCTCTGCAATTTTTTGGAAGAGTTTGAGAAGGATGGGTGTTAGCTCTTCTCTAAATGTTTGATAGAATTCACCTGTGAAGCCATCTGGTCCTGGACTTTTGTTTGTTGGAAGATTTTTAATCACAGTTTCAATTTCATTCCTTGTGATTGGTCTGTTCATATTTTCTATTTCTTCCTGGTTCAGTCTTGGAAGGTTATACCTTTCTAAGAATTTGTCCATTTCTTCAGGTTGTCCATTTTATTGGCATAGAGTTGCTTGTAGTAGTCTCTTAGGATGCTTTGTATTTCTGCGGTGTCTACTGTAACTTCTCCTTTTCATTTCTAATTTTATTGATTTGAGTCCTCTCCCTCTTTCTCTTGATGACTCTGGCTAAAGGTGTATCAATTTTGTTTATCTTCTCAAAAAACCAGCTTTTAGTTTTACTGATCTTTGCTATTGTTTTCTTTGTTTCTATTTCATTTATTTCTGCTCTGATCTTCATGATTTCTTTCCTTCTACTAACTTTGGGTTTTGTTTGTTCTTCTTTCTCTAGTTCCTTTAGGTGTAAGGTTAGTTTGTTTATTTGAGGTTTTTCTTGTTTCTTGAGGTGGGCTTGTATTGCTATAAACTTATCTCTTAGAACTGCTTTTGCTGCATCCCATAGGTTTTCAATCGTCGTGTTTTCATTGTCATTTGTCTCTAGGTATTTTTTGATTTCCTCTTTGATTTCTTCAGTGATCTCTTGGTTATTTAGTAACGTATTGTTTAGCCTCCATGTGTTTGTGTTTTTTACGTTTTTTTCCCTGTAATTCATTTCTAATCTCATAGCTATGTGGTCGGAAAAGATGCTTGATATGATTTCAATTTTCTTAAATTTACTGAGGCTTGATTTGTGACCCAAGATGTGATCTATCCTGGAGAATGTTCCATGTGCACTTGAGAAGAAAGTGTAATCTGCTGTTTTTGGATGGAATGTCCTATAAATATCAATTAAATCTATGTGGTCTATTGTGTCATTCAAAGCTTGTGTTTCCTTATTAATTTTCTGTCTGGATGATGTGTCCATTGGTGTAAGTGAGGTGTTAAAGTCCCCCACTATTATTGTGTTACTGTCAATTTCCTCTTTTATAGCTGTTAGCAGTTGCCGTATGTATTGAGGTGTTCCTCTGTTGGGTGCATATATATTTATAATTGTTATATCTTCTTCTTGGATTGATCCCTTGATCATTATGTAGTGTCCTTCCTTGTCTCTTATAACTTTCTTTATTTTAAAGTCTATTTTATCTGATATGAGTATTGCTACTCCAGCTTTCTTTTGATTTCCATTTGCATGGAATATCTTTTTCCATCCCCTCACTTTCAGTCTGTATGTGTCCCTAGGTCTGAAGTGGGTCTCTTGTAGACAGCATATATATGGGTCTTGTTTTTGTATCCATTCAGCAAGCCTGTGTCTTTTGGTTGGAGCATTTAATCCATTCCTGTTTAAGGTAATTATCGATATGTATGTTCCTATTACCATTTTCTTAATTGTTTTTGTAGGTCCTTTTCTTCTCTTGTGTTTCCCACTTAGAGAAGTTCCTTTAGCATTTGTTGTAGAGCTGGTTTGGTGGTGCTGAGTTCTCTTAGCTTTTATTTGCTTTTGATTTCTCCGTCAAATCTGAATGAGATCCTTGCCGGGTAGAGTAATCTTGATTGTAGGTTCTTCCCTTTCATCACTTTAAATATAGCGTGTCACTCCCTTCTGGCTTGTAGAGTTTCTGCTGAGAAATCAGCTGTTAACATTATGGGAGTTCCCTTGTATGTTATTTGTCATTTTTCCCTTGTTGCTTTCAATAATTTTTCTTTGTCTTTAATTTTTGTCAATTTGATTACTATGTGTCTCAGCATGTTTCTCCTTGGGTTTATCCTGCCTGGGACTCTCTGTGCTTCCTGGACTCTCTCTTCTCCTTCTGGGACCTCTATAATGCAAATGTTGTTGCGTTTAATGTTGTCCCAAAGGTCTCTTAGGCTGTCTTCATTTCTTTTTATTCTTTTTTCCTTATTCTGTTCTGTGGTGGTGAATTCTACCATTCTGTCTTCCAGGTCACTTATCCATTCTTCTGCCTCAGTTATTCTGCTATTGATTCCTTCTAGTATATTTTTCATTTCAGTTATTGTATCGTTCATCTCTGTTTGTTTGTTCTTTAATTCTTCTAGGTGTTTGTTAATTCTTCTAGGTCTTTATTAAACGTTTCTTGCATCTTCTCGATCTTTGCCTCCATTCTTTTTCCGAGGTCCTGGATCATCTTCCCTATCATTATTCTGAATTCTTTTTCTGGAAGGTTGCCTATCTCCACTTCATTTAGTTGTTTTTCTGGGATTTTATCTTGTTCCTTCATCTGGTACATACTCCTCTGCCTTTTCATTTTGTCTGTCTTTCTGTGAATGTGGTTTTCGTTCCACAGGCTGCAGGATTGTAGTTCTTCTTGCTTCTGCTGTCTGCCCTCTGGTGGATGAGGCTATCTAAGAGGCTTGTGCAAGCTTCCTGATGGGAGGGACTGGTGGTGGGTAGAGGTGGGTGTTGCTCTGGTGGGCAGAGCTCAGTAAAACTTTAATCCGCTTGTCTGCTGATGGGTGGGGCTGGGTTCCCTCCCTGTTGGTTGTTTGGCCTGAGGCGACCCAACACTGGAGCCTACCCAGCTCTTTGGTGGGGCTAATGGCGGACTCTGGGAGGGCTCATGCCAAGGAGTACTTCCCAGAACCTCTGTTGCCAGTGTCCTTGTCCTCATGGTGAGACACAGCCACCCCCTGCCTCTGCAGGAGACCCCCAACACTAGCAGGTAGGTCTGGTTCAGTCTCCTATGGGATCACTGCTCCTTCTCCTGGGTCCCAATGCCCACACTACTTTGTGTGTGCCCTCCAAGAGTGGAGTCTCTGTTTCCCCCAGTCCTGTTGAAGTCCTGCAGTCAAATCCCGCTAGTCTTCAAAGTCTGATTCTCTAGGAATTCCTCCTCCCGTTGCCAGAACCCCAGGTTGGGAAGCCTGACGTGGGGCTCAGAACCTTCACTCCAGTGGGTGGACTTCAGTGGTATAAGTGTTCTCCAATTTGTGACTCACCCACACAGCAGTTATGGGATTTGATTTGATTGTGATTGCGCCCCTCCTACCGTCTCACTGCGGCTTCTCCTTTGTCTTTGGATGCAGGGTATCTTTTTTGGTGAGTTCCAGTGTCTTGCTGTCGATGACTGTTCAGCAGTTAGTTGTGATTCCAGTGCTCTCGAAAGAGGGAGTGCTGAAATCACCCCATTTAAACTCATGTCTTACAGTGACTTCTTTTTCATCACACCACTTATCACTACTGGACACCTGTAGCTGTTCACTGGCTGTCACCCCATGGAAACATGAACACTGTGGAAGGGACTTGTTTACTGCTTTGTCCCCAGGGTCCACTGCAGTGCCTGGTCATGTTAGGTGCCTGGTAAATTTAACCTCATGAGCCAAAAACTACTTAGGCTTTTTCACTTTTATACCGCATGCTATGTTTGTTGTTAACTTATACAATAGTTATGGGCTGAATTGTCTTCCTCCAAATTCATACACTGAAGTCCTAACTCCTTAGCACCTCAAAATGTGACTGTATTTGGACAGGCTTTAAATAGGTAACTAAAAAAAATCATATACCTGATAAGGGATTGCCACCCAGAATATACAAAGAACTCCTACAACTCAACGACAATGAAAAACCAAATAACACAATCATAAAAAGAGCAGAGAACTTGAATAGACATTTCTCAAAAGTTAATATACAATGGCCAATAAGCACATGAAAAGATGCTAAGCATCACTAATCATTAGGGAAATGCTAATCAAAACCAACCACTATGAGATACCACTTTGTAACCATTAGGAAGGCTATTATCAAAAAAAAAGGACAACCAGGTAGGAAGAGGCAAGCAAGGATCTTCCTCTGGAGATTTCAGGGAGGGCAGGGCCCTGTGGACACCTTGAGTTCAGACTTCTAGCCTCCAAAACTGTGAGACAATAAATTTCTCTTGTTCTGAGATACCAGGTGTGTGGTCATTTCTTACAGCAGTCTAGCAAACTATGACGCCTATCAAATTGGCAAAGTTTTGGTTTGTCTGTCTGTTTTTAATTAAAACACCCATTGTTGGGCCCAAAACGTAGAAGAATGGGCACTCTCACACACTTCCAATAAGAGTAATTTTATTATGTAGACATTCATTTTTTTTCTTTTTGACTATATCGCTTTTCTAAATTTTCAATAATGAGAGTATATGTATATTTTTTCCAAAAGAAAAAAATTTTATTTTTAAATCCACTATCATCACCATTATTTAACATTTTCTGCAAGTTCTAGTCAAAGTACAATAAACTATAATAAAATATTTATTACATACATGTTAAGAGTTAAAAGTTACGACATATACGTTTATTCCTGAGTCTTTTATACAACAAAAGTATAAACATTTTATTATGACAAAAATATAAAAGACTCAGGAAGAAACATTACAAAAGGAGTTCAAGAGACCCCTGGGTTTTATTTTCTTTATCAACTTGGAAAGCTGATTCTAAATGTATATGTAAAAGAAAAGGACTCAGCATAATCAAGACCCTTCTGATGGACAAGGAAGAAAGGAAGACTTCTCTATCAGACATCAAGAGTAATCATGAAGCTATAATAATGAAGACTGTATGATACTAGAAGAGGTAGAGAAATTAGCCAACCAACAAGAAGAAAGACCTTCATATATATGGAAGTTTGACAGCTGACAGCATGGCAGATCAATGAGCAAAGGAGGAATTAGCCAAAAGTAGGAATTGGGGGAGGAGGGCGTGTGGGGAAGAAGGTCATCCAGGTAGAAAATAATGAAATTAGATCCTCATCTCATACTAGTCACAAAAAATAACTCCACATGGACTAAGAACTCAATGTTAAAAACAAAACTTTAAAGCTTTTAGTAGAATATATAGGTGAACCTTTCTGCACTTGTACTAGAGAAAGATTTGTTTAACAAGACATAAAGGGCTTCCCTGGTGGCACAGGGGTTAAGAATCCGCCTGCCAATGCAGGGGGCACAGGTTCGAGCCCTGGTCCAGGAAGATCCCACATGCTGCGTAGCAACTAAGCCTGTGTGCCACAACTACTGAGTCTGCGCTCTAGAGCCCACGAGCCACAACTACTGAGTCTGCATGCCACAACTACTGAAGCTCGTGTGCCTAGAGCCCATGCTCTGCAACAGGAGAAGCCACCGCAATGAGAAGCCCGCATACCGCAACGAAGAGTGGCCCCCGCTCGCCGCAACTAGAGAAAGCCCACGCACAGCAACGAAGACCCAACACAGCCAAAAATAAATAAATAAAACAAATAAATTAATATTAAAAAAAAGACTTAAAAAGCACTAATTATAAAAGATTGATAAATTTGACTAAGTTAAAAATAAGACCTTCTTTCATCAAAAGATCATCTCTCTCTCCAAAGCTTGGGGGCTGATATACTACAATCTAGGGAGATGCCCTTCCTCCAAAGTTGCATTTTCCTTAGGGTTAAAGAGGTTTGTGTGTTACAAATGGGAAGTTGCCAAGGAGAGTTGAGCAGTGGTCCCATGCTTTCTGGGGCTCTCTGCCCTGAGAGTCACCTCCTCCTCACTATTTAAAGTATAACTAATCCGCACAAGGATCTGGTCTTCCAGCTTTTCCCCAATACACCTTAGAATAATGGATAAACCCAAAGGACATGAGCTCACGGTACAAAATAATTAGACACCTTCAGACAACTATGAAAGAAAGCCAGCAATACATGTATATATAAATAATATACAGCAACTATAATTTATAATACATATATAATGTAGTAATATGTAATATATAATATTCTGAAGGCAAATAATTAAACAGATGGACCAAGAATTTCAAATAAGCCTAATAAGTATATTTAAGAAGATAAAGAATATATTAACAGGGCTTCCCTGGTGGCGCAGTGGTTGAGAATCTGCCTGCCAATGCAGGGCACACGGGTTCGAGCCCTGGTCTGGGAAGATCCCACATGCCGCGGAGCAACTAGGCCCGTGAGCCACAATTACTGAGCCTGCGCGTCTGGAGCCTGTGCTCCGCAACAAGAGAGGCCGCGATAATGAGAGGCCTGCGCACCACGATGAAGAGTGGCCCCCACTTGCCGCAACGAGCGAAAGCCCTCGCACAGAAACGAAGACCCAACACAGCCAAAAATTAATTAATTAATTAATTAATTTTAAAAAAAAAGGAATATATTAACAATGTGAAAAACAGGAAATTCCTGAAGAAGAAAAAGGAGGAGGAGGGGAGAAAGAGAAACCAAATTAAAATATTGGATATGAAAAAAATAATAATTGAAATAAAAGGTGTAACAGATACAATTAGAAACAATAAAATAAATACAGCAGAAGGAAATCTACTAAAAAATTGGTAAGAATAAGATCAGAATGGGAAACTATCCTAGGAGCAGAGGATAGGAAGAAAATACAAGGAGATAGAAAACATAAAATAAGACCCAAGGGCTTCCCTGGTGGCGCAGTGGTTGAGAATCTGCCTGCCAATGCAGGGGACACGGGTTCGAGCCCTGGTCTGGGTGGATCCCACATGCCGCGGAGCAACTGGGCCCGTGAGCCACAGTTACTGAGCCTGCACATCTGGAGCCTGTGCTCCGCAACAAGAGAGGCCACGATAGTGAGAGGTCCGCGCACCGCAATGAAGAGTGGCCCCCGCTTGCTGCAACTAGAGAAAGCCCTCGCACAGAAACGAAGACCCAACACAGCCATAAATAAATAAAAAATAAATAAATTTAAATTACTTATAAAAAAAAATAAGACCCAAGGAGTAGGAAGGATAGATCTTTTTGAAGAAATAATGTATATAAATTTCTCAGAATTAAAGAAAAATGAAAAAACACAAATTTGAAGGGCTCAAATAATGCCCCCAATACTCATACCTAGAGACACTGGAGTGACATTTAACACATATAAAATCAAAGATATTTGCTGATGTTTGAAACTGCTTGTGTCCCTCACTTGAAAACCGTCCTAGGCCACACGCTTTTTCTCAGTTTCTCTCTTGGTGCTGCTCCACTGTCTTCTGGCATGGAATGCTGAGGTGAAGACACCTGAGGACTGCTCAGCATTTTTCCCCTTATAACAAGTGACCTGATTTTTTGCTGCTTTCTCTGCGGTGGGAAGTGGGGAGAGGGTTACAACCTGGCCCCTCACGGGCCCCCCCAAGGACGCACTCTCTGCACACCGAGAGCTGCTGCGCTAAGAAATCCCAGCTGTGCCCCCGTGTCCCAATCCAGAGGCTGCCGTTCCCTCCGGAGGGTAACCTCCTGTCTTCCACTGAGGTGGGTGAGAAGCAGGATGTGGGGGAGAGGATGTAAAGAGCTGGCTGGTTTTTGCTGTTAATTGTATCATTAAAAAAGTTTTGCTATGGGACATTTCAAACGTGCAAAAGTAGGAGGAATGGTATAACAAGCCGGCTTGTGTTCCTCGCCCCAGTCCCACATCTAGCTGCGTCTTAAACCACCCAGCTCTCCACGTGCTGAAGCAGCACCTGCACCCCGTCTTCCAGAGGCGAGCAGTACAACAGGTCCTGAGCCCCTGGGAGGTCCACGTGTAACTCGGTTTGCTTCTTAGACTCCCCAGTGCCGAGGTAGGGTCCTGCTTTCTTGAACCGGCTGGGTCAGCTCATCCATCGCCTTTCCAACTCCAGAATTTTATCGCTCTCACACTCTCTTTGTCCTTCTGGTTATGCCTTTTTCTTTATCCCTTTACTACCATTTTTGTGGGAGGGAATGGAGGCCAACACCAAGTTCAACTTGCCATCTTCAAGCAAACATCGATTAACTTCTTGAATTGCGTACTTTCTCATGTATATGGCTCTCTTGATTACTTTTCTTGTATGTTACATTTTCAAAGACATTAACAATTATCTATTGAGCACTTATTAAATAACTTATGTATATTAATTTATTTAATACTTTCAACGACATATATTACACTTTATTACTACTGTTACCCTATCTGACAGATGAGGAAACTAAACATTTGAAGAGCTCGCATGGCACTCAAGGTTTTAAGGATCTGGGATTTGAGCCCAAGACCTAAAGCCCAGGCTCCAAATCACTGTGGATCCTGCATCCCATTTCTTTAACCCTCTGAGATAGGCCCTTCAGCTGGTCTAGGGTCTCCAAGACATGGCCGGGTAATGGACTCTTGCTCAAATTCCACAGCTTTAAATTCAAGGAAGCACTTTGGACCAAGCCAGGCTGGCCTGGGTGAGCTAAGTGGTCAGGGAAGGACACAGGGCTCCATACGCCACAAAGCCGTATCAAGTATCAGAAACAAGACTGACAAGGTGCACTTGCCCCAGACGTGAGGAGCCCTGGCCCAGGGGCCCTCAGCCCACCTGCCCAGGCTTCTGTATCTCAGGAAGTCAGCTGAGCTTCTAAAGGCTGACAGCATTCACACCCTCAGACCTACCCTCTGCAAGCAGTGCTCACTGAGGGGGCTCTCAGGGGTTCCCCGTCTTCCCTTGGAGAAAGTTACTGTCTCCTGCTGTGCACTACAGTGCCCTCCCTCTGCATCCCTTTCGGAAGGGGACTCTGGGGCTTACCCATGTGGTATCCGTGTCTGGCTCCTCGGTCAAGACAAATCTACTAAGAAAACCTGTCTTCGATCGCTCACACTACTCCTATCTCCAATTTGACTGTCTTCACACTAGCATTAGACGTTTTCAGAAAAACAATCAAGTCTTCAGTTAAAAAGACTGAAACAAACAATAAAACAGAAATAAAGAAAGAAAAGAAATTATCTCTAGGTTGAAAGTCAGTGAAGAAAACAAGAAGAAAGATTTGTTAAGGCTTCTGGGGGTTTAAAAAAAACAGTGGCATCAAACAATCCAGAGTGAAATCCCACGGCAAACTTCAAGAGACCGTCCACTGTCGCACATAAACCCGTGTCTAGTGGGAAGGTGAGATGTTTTCTTTTAATTCCGTAACATACTTATTTATGCACTGCACACATCCTGGAAGCATGGGGACATGCAGATGAAGAGGACAGTTTATAAACGCGACAAGAAAAGAAGAAGAAGAAAAAACACTTACTGTGGACTGTGTCTGGGCCACGTATTCGCCCTCCATTTTGTTCAGACGTGCGTTTGTGTCCTCTAGCAGTTCTTGAATGTTTTCAGTGTGCCGCCTCTGAAGTTCAAACTTTTCCTTTTCCATTTCTGCTACAGCATTGTGGAGCTACATGGTGAAATCAAAAACTGACTCTTTCACTACTATTATAGAATAGACTATTTTGCAATTCAGAAAAAAATGTTTTCCTATACTTCTCTATTTATTTATATAGTGACCTGAACATCAAAAGATATAAAACTCATAAATAAACATTCGAAGTAAAGATATCAGGTTAAGAGCATGATTAAGAAACAATTTTTTGTTTACTTTCCTGAACTGAAAATTGTAATGGATAAACAAATATTAAAGGGAATTATCCACCTCAGGTAAGAACAGTACATAAATGAGACAGATAATACAATGTGTCAGCTAAACAACACTAGTATTAGCCTGAAATCAGAAAGCAGAAATATTTATAATACTGTTATTGTTTAGGAATATTATCTCACTGTCTGTATTTTCATCTTATTTGCATGAAATTTTGCACAAGAGTAATGTTAAAAATGCTTTATCCTTTTTTTTTCACTTACCAGAATACTTATGTTTATGTGCATATTCATTTGACAAAAAAAAAAAAGCTTTATCCTTCACCCTAACCCCCAATGAGAAACTATTTTTATCCATCCCATAACCTACACAAAAGTGGACACAAAGATGGTATTTATAAATCAAAGAGAGTTCTCTAGGGAGAACTCTATGTCCTCATGCATACTGATTTTTTTTTATGAAGATTATGTATACATGTTTAAACGGATGAAGCTCTAAAATATCGATGTAACTGAGGTAAGGAAACCAAAGTTCAAAGGACAGGTTCCAAAGGGAGTTGAACACCTGTGCTCCCAGACTTGTGGGCGTTTGTTCACTTATTTTTCACGGGAGGGGAATTCAGAATCTAATTCCTCTCCCCTGCATCCAATCCCAGACTCATTCAAGGTTGGGTGGGGGGCAGGAGCCCAAAATAGCCTAAAAGATACACTTTACTTCGCATTCATGAGTAGGCGAGACAGACAAGGGTATGACACATGCACAGAGACCTTATTTGACTAGGAAGGTACTGGAGGGACAGGGAAACCCCTGAGAGGTGGTGGAAACGAGAGGAGAAGACCAGCCATAACGCCGCCTGTTAGTGGGAAGGGTCCCAGGAGCTTTCCTTCTAGTTTCTGGCTGAACGGGAAGAGCAAGGATGGCTCCGTAACAGCCGTACAGAAGATCCTGGGGTTTCACAAATTTAACAAATGCAATTTTGACTATTTGTGAGTGGTCTCCCAAATCACTGTTATGGTATATTTCTTTGCCAAGGTATACGTTTTAAACCGGTGTCATGTGTGGTATTCAGAAGTCAGTCACTTGTCTGGCACGGGACTGCAGCCAAGCCCACAGCGCCTGCATCTCAGAGCTGCTTCGCAGCTGCTGACCGACGTGCACAGCAACACTGATAAAGGGTGTAAAGGAGTCACTTGGAAGGTCGTGGTGGTTTCTTGACGTGTGTGGTCCCCCAAACGTCCCACGCCACACACCGCCTGAACGTCACAGGGGCCCGTGAGTGCGGCGGCTTCTCGAGGGCACCGCCGTCGCTTTCTCAGGCTGGTGCCTGCTGCCCCTGGGGCGCGTCTGCAGCCAGCCTGAGCCCTTTAAAGCTCACCCGGGAGTTTAGAGCGGAACCCACAGGGTGAGCGCAGCCAGAGCACAGTGTGCTAGAACTTGCTTAGCCGTTTGAGGAGGGGACAGGCGCACTTGGCCTAGCGGTCTGACTGGGGACTAATCGCGCACTCCTTCAGCCCTGGGCAGCCACCGGGTGTCTGCTCCGGACCATCTGCGGTGCTCAGGCCCCAACATAAATGGTGTCGTCCAAAGAATATGGTCGGCCCTCCGCACCCGCAGGTCTCACATCATGGACTTAACCAACTAACTGCAGAGCGAATTTTGACTGCATCCGTCCAACACGTTTTATTAGCATCTACCATATATCAAGCAAATGCGTCACCGAGAGCTTCCCGAAGCCTAGCAATGAACTGGAGTCCAGGTCACTCGGCCCAGGAGCCTTTAGAGGGCAAACATTCCCCTGAGGCATAAACTGCTTAAGCAGCAAATATTATTAGGCATGTTCTAAAGTACAAACCTTGCTAAGCCATAGGATGCCATCGTGGCCCTGACAATAAGGAGATCTATAAACCCACAAGGAGATATTTTAGCCAGGGTTTGGCAATGGGTTCAGGGGGTGCAAAGGCCCTCTCAGTATCCTACAGATTGGTCTATAACCTGGACATTTGACCACGTACTTGCCTCACGCCAGAGGAGGCCCAGAGGAACCAGGAATCTGTCCAAATAGAAGAAAAGGTATCGTAAAAGCCAACAGGTTAATGGTGTAGCCACTTTGGAAAACAGTATGGGAATTCCTTGAAATGTTAAACACAGAATTAGCACATAACCCAGAAATTCCACTCTTAATTATATACCTGTGATATAACAGAAATATATATATATATATATATATATATATATATATATATATATATTGGTCTCTGCCCCCAATTCCTGGCTCTGAGGTCCTATATCCCTCGGGATTTCCTGGGTGACTGGGTGGGCTCCTGGGCAGCTCCAGGATGGGGGCTGGTCACCCGCAAGACCAAGCCATCCATGATCAGAAGCCGGGAACTTCCAGTGCGCCCCCACCCTCCAGGAAGGGGAGAGGGGCTGAAGATTACATTTATGGCCAATCACCCCACATAATAAAGCCTCCATAAAAATCCCGAAAGGACAGCGTTTGGAGAGCCTCCAGGTGGGTGAACAGCTGGTGCCGGGGGAGCCGTGTGCCAGGAGGGGCGGGAAGCTCTGCGCTCCCTCCCACATACCGGGCCCTGTGCATCTCTTCACCCGGCTGCTCACCTGCGTCTCTTACATCCCTTACAATAAAATGGTTAAATGGTAGAATGTCAGTGAGCGCTTCCCTACGTTCTGTGAGCCATTCCAGCAAATCATGGGATCCAGGGAGGAAGTGGTGAGAACTCCTACTTACAGCCGCTTGGTCAGATGTACAGGCAACAACCTGGGACTTTCGATTGACGTTGAAGTGGGTGCACTCTTGTGGGACTGAGACCTTAACTTGTGGGATGTGATACTGATTCTAGGTAAGTAGTGTCAAATTGGCTATTATAGGACATCCAACTGGCGTCAAAGGGAATTGCTTGATGTGTGCAAAGCCCACACATTTGGCATCAGAAGTGCTATGAGGGGTGAGGAAAGGAAAATGCAGGCCGTGCTTCTCCCTCTTCAATAGCCAAGACAAATGAAAACACAGGTCCACACAAAAACTTGTACACAAATTTTCACAAAAGCATTATTATCCAGAAAGTGGAATCAAATGTCCACCAACTGGTGACACGTGGTACATCAACAAAATGGAATATTATTTGACCATAATACAGATTGAACTACTGATTCATGCTAAAACATGGAGGAAACTTAAAAACATTATAAGTGAAAGAAGCCAGTAACAAAATGCCATGTATTGCATGATTTTATAGGCCAAAGTGTGGAGACAGAAAGTGGATGAGTGGTTGCAGAGGATAGAGGAAGGGAACGTGGGAAGAGAGTGACAGCGGGTACCAGGTATCTTCTGGGCTGACAGGAACGCCCTGGAAACCATACAGCGGTGATGGTGGCAGGACCTCATGAACAGACTGAAAACCACTCAACTGTACACTCTAAGAGGGAAGATTTTATGGCATATGAGTCGTAACTCAATTTTTTAAAAGGCCCATAGATTAGAAACAGCATGGTAGAGCTGGGTAACTGGCAAAGCTTTGTGCAGCTAGTAGCAAAGTGTAAGGAGGGGAGCAGGGCTGCGACAAAGGAGGAGGCTTCAACGGTGGCCAGCGTCTCAGTCACGCAGAGCCTCGAAACCTAAGGGCCGCTGGGAACCCCTGGGGTGATTCACGGTGACGAGGAACACCAGGTTTGTGTTGCAGGAAGACCGTCAACATGGCTGTGTCATGGGGCACGGAATGAGGAGGTGCCGAGGGTCCAGTTACAGCGACGGAGGCCAGAGACACGGTCTCCAGACCTAGGGGAGGGACAATGCGAATAAATCACAACAAACAGAACAGAAGCACGAGTGACCAGGCGTGAGAGGTGAGGCAAGAGGAGAGTGTGCAGCAGCCGAGCAGACGCCACCACCCCCGGGAACAGGGAGAAGGGGAGACTTAGGAGGGGGCTGCTTCGGCGACAGAGGAAGAAGATGGAGTCTGGGGAGAATGATGGAATTTAGGTCAAGGAGAGACCCATCTTTTTTCAACAGCTTTATTAACGTTAGCAGCTTTATTCACATACCATACAGAGCACCAACTTAAATCAGACAGTTCAAGGGATTTTTGTATGTTCACAGACTTACGCAACCATCACCAAAATCAATTTTATCAGCCCAAAAGAACACCTGTGCTCTTTAGCTATCATGGCCCTCGTCTCTCCGTCTCTATAGATTTGCCTATTCTGGACATTTAATACAAACGGAGTCATAGAATTGGTCTTTTATAACTGGCTTTTTTCACTTAGCATGATGTTTTCAAGGCTCACCCATGGTGTAGCGTGTACCAGTCCTTCATACCTGTCCCCTGCCCAGCAATATTCCATTGTATTAATATACTACATTTTATGTATCCACTCAGCAGTTGATTTCTACTTTTTGGTTTTCATATGAATAATACTGCTATGAACATTCATGTATAACTTTTTGTGCAGACACATGTTTTCATTTCTCTTGGGTATGTAGGTAGGAAAGGCATTGCTGCATCAATCATAGGATAACTCTAAAAAAGCTAAAAAGGAGAGATCTTAACTAGGTAGTTGGATACCTGGGCCTTAAAGTGAGAAATGTAGGATGGAGATTTCTACAAGGGAGTACACACACACATACATACACACACACACATACACACATCACCTCGCCTCACCTCACCTTGGCGGTACAGACACTTCACATTTTCTGAATGGACGACCACATAAATCACAATGTGCATCTCTCCTCTGCTTATTCATTTTTGGCACCTACCCTGCTTGCACCAGGCATTCATCTCTGCCCAGATTTACATGCAACTGTACTTCACAAAAAAGACCTTTTACCACATTCGCGGTGTTTCACATCCACTAATCACCGTGTAACTTTAAGAAAGAGCTGCTGGTCCAGCTGAAACCATAAAATGTACCCTTGCGCACGGCAGGAGACAGAGACTCTTCTCTGCAAACACCAGACAACTTAAACTGGGGAAGAAGGAACTAGGGGAAAGGGAGTCAGGGGCTACTATGAACACAATGGACCTGATGCAAGCAGAAAAATATGCCAAATTCATAGAAAAGATAAAACCACTCAAATGAAGAAGCAACTAGAAAAGAGCTAAGCCTGCCCCTCTGAACACGGGCCCTTCCCAGGCTGGCACTGAAGCTGCCACAGCCAGGACAGATCAGACCTGTGTCTGCCTGGGGAGGCATCAGAGCTCTCAGGAAAACAGACTGAACCCAGATTAATCGGGGACTATCCGGAGGAGGAGTTAACTGCAGATCTTTATCACAGAGCTCCTCAAAAGAAGTAACATACTTCTTTCCTCTTACATACATACTGTGATGTCGACTGATGGCTAAGGGCTCCTAATGAAAGTCCTACACATGACTATGTAAGACTCGTTCATCATGAGCATTTTTTACATTACTCTTGGCGCTGCTGAATTTTATGAAAATATTTTTTGGAATTAAATGCTCCTCCAAGAATAAGCCATCCACTACTGATTTTGTTTACATCAAAAACAAATTTATGCTACAAATATTGTGTTACCTGAGATTTCAGAAAAGAAATGATCCAGGGCCTACATCCAAAGTTTAAACAGTTTAACTTCCAAAAACTACCTGCTGTTACATCCCTGCTAATTTTGCTTAAAATCTACTGGCTCTGACAAAAAATTCAGAACCTTAATTAAATTCAAGAATTCTTAAAAGTAACCTTTCTAAATGAAAACTAGTTTATAAACCATTAAAATTCCAGAAAAAATATACCAAAACACGAACAGCTATTTCTAGTTAGTCTAGAATATTAAGTTATTTTTATTTTTTCAAACATTTCTGTATACTTTGTAAACACCCATTATTTTTATAATTAAATTTGTTCCGTTAAAGTATAACCCTTTATATTTTTCCAAAGCTATTTCATTTTATGTAGCTTACCTTTTTTTCCCAATCATTATTCAGAGATTCTGTACTTTGTTCACATATCTTTTTTAACTCTGCAATCTGGTTATCTTTGGTCTCTCTGATAACTTGACATTCACGTATGAGGGTCTGAACTGTCAAAAATGATGAAAACATAGTTAAACCAATTCTAGCTACCACATTAAGAGTCTGATGATAATAAAAACATAGCGCACCAGTTAACAGATCATTCCGTTTCCCTCCAAGTCTTATCCGTTCTCTGCCCTAAACTCTCTCGTACTCTTTCCTCTCTTCTTCTCCACTTCCACCACCACAGCCTTGGCTGAATCCCCCGTTACTCACTCCCCCGACAATGTGAACAGTGTGCTGGCCTCGGCATCATTCCCCTCCAGTGGATCCTCCACTGCTGTGAAGAGGTCCTTCTACAGTGCAGAGCCCGTAACGCCACCCCCAGACTCAAAATCACCCCGCAGCTCCCCCCCTCCACAAGACAACGGCCAAAAGCCTCTGACGTGGAGATCAGCTCCTCGTGATCTGGCTGCTTTCTGGCCACATCTTTTGCCACTTCCATATGTTTAAACTCATGAACGTACCGGCCTATCTGCAGATCCCTGAGGCCATGTCCGCTCCTGCATCACGGCCCAAATGTGACCACTGATCTACCTGGCATGCCCCAGCCCTCCCTGATGCAACACTGCGCATCTCTAGTCTCAGCCCAAGTCGCGCCTCTTTATGGACCGTTCACCAACCAGGCTCCTCCTCTTGCAGGGACAGAGAGAAGCTCCTCTTTATGCCCAGTGAACCTCATAGATTTCTCCTCTAAGTCACTTATTACATTATGTGTTATAGTGGTTTACTTGCTTATTTCCTGAGGAGAAAGATATTTCAACTTTTTATCTACAGAGCAAAAGAGTGGCGCAGAGGCAAGTACTCCCAACTATGTGTACTGAGTGCACAGATGAAGGGCCGTCATTACAACATGCTGCTGCTGGACACACTAAAATCGCTGCCAAAGTTTGTGTGACTAAAACAAAATACGCTTTAAATTATATAAAAGATTTCCCTTATAAATCATTTAAATTTCTATCCTCTTTAAATGCTTTCAACTGTCATTGATTCAAGTGAAAATGTGTTTAATATATTCATGTCATCTGGATGGCAAAATAAATTCAGCTGTGTATTTGCTTGAATGCAATATTTTCTTAGCTTACTGAATATATTTTTATTCACTTACTTCAAGATAGCAAAATTTTCATAAACATTTACATAGAAATTTCTTTCACTCTTATACCTCAACTGTGCAACAAATAAGGTGAGAAGAAGAAGAATCCAAGTCAACCTAATATTAGTCTAGCATCTACAACATTTTGCTTCTCAATTCCAAAATTAAAACTAAGACCTGTTTGTAAGTCAAAAAGCCTTAAGAAATAATATTTTTAAACCTTAAGCATGTTTAAACTGCCTGGTTTGAATCAGGGTAAAAAACGAAAACCTAGAAATAAATTTTAAATATTTCTATAGCCACTGGAATTTGGAGCGGCTCAAGGAAAACCTCTCCACTTTCCTCTTACTCATCACCTACCTCTTATCATTCACCAGACCCTTCAAATTTTCTTCTTCCGTCCCATTCTCACTACTCCCACTGCCATCGTTCAGATATTCTGGGTCCTCATCATCTTACACACAACATTCCAGAAGCACGGAAGCGTAACATCCTTGAGTTGAAGGGACTTCATATATATTACTTATCTAACGGCGCCACTTCATAACAAGTAAGCCGAGGCGCAGAGACGTGCTGATGTGACACAGCAGACGCTGAAGAGCAGGTCTGGGATCAGAGACCAAGCTTCCTAATAAGTGGGGTGCTCGCCTCTCTCTCCCTCTCTCGCTCCCCCTCTCTCTCTCTCTGTCTCTCTCTCTCTCTCTCACTCCATTCTGCCTCTGATTATTAGAACAGACTGGGAATTGGCCTCACCATGTTTTTCACACGCCCGCTGTTACCAGACTACTCCACCCAAAATACGAGGTCCTAAACCTCACCTCTCAAAAATCTTCTCTGACTCCCCAGTATCTATGGGATAAACTTGAAACTTCTAAATCTGAAATTCAAGGTCATGCTTAGGTCGCGCCAAGTCACCTATCTTAATCTTTTTCAGTCTGTCTCTTAATGTATAGGATCTCCACTCTAGATACATGGTTTTGCAGCACCCCTTCCACAACTTACCAATATCACATTCCTATCCCAGTACCTGGAACGCTTCTCTCAACTAATCCAATCTTACAAAATATTTTCAGCATTCTCCCTAACGACTGTCTGTTGCATTTCAATGTTTCAACCTATAGTCATAGTCAATTTAACACTTGATTACATGCTTTCTTTTCCTTCATAATGAAAGTGTAAATGGGGAATACTTTTTAAATGTTTGCTCTGTCGATCATAATACTAGCATATACTATAAGGCATAAAGTAGATACTTAATGGAATGAATTTTATTAGACCAAAAGGAGTAATTTCTCTAGACTTCCTTGTGAAAGCCAGTAAGTTCTAATTCTATGACTGACCTATGGCAGCTCCAGCCCAGGGAAGAGGGAGAGAATTAAGAAGGAGTGACAGTTACAGACTCTTCCAAATCTGTAACCAAACCAACCACCATTGCTACCACACACACACACACACACACACACACACACACACAGTTTTTCTTAAGTCCTATAGAAGCTCACATCAACAGATCAACTGATGGAAACCCACATAAACATTCCCTTCTCATACTACAAAAGGTCAGAAATAAAATTTTACTTTATACAAGCACTAAAATAAAATGGAAGTTTTATTAAAAGGTTTATGTAACAATACAACATCACCTTTCTTTTCAAGTTTTCTAATAGTCTCCTCCATTTCATTTTGTTTCTTTTTGTATAAAGTTTTCATTTCTTCTATTTCATTATTCTTTCTTTCTAAAATCTGCAAACGAATTTAAAATATTTTAGTATACGATATTGTTTTATGTATGGAACACATTTTTTTTTTAAATAGCACAATATTTTTGCAAGTCTATCTCAGCTAATCCCATAAATGGCTTCCCAAAAAAAGATGAAAAAATTATACGTTAATGCATTGACAAAATATTAACTACACTAGAATAACTGATTACCAAAAGAAATGTTATCTGCTTTGAATTTTCATGTACCAATTCTTAAGGAGACTGTAAATGATAAATTAGGTGATCCTCTAAAATATACTTCAGAGATTAAGCCGTCACAAACTAGCAGAGAGAAGCCATCAGAAACTTGTTATGTTGATACAGTACAACTCACCTCCCCACCACACTGGGATAGAACATCTGCAGACACGCACATCCCTGAACCCTCCCACTAGTGTTCTTCTATCACTTTCATGCACAATAACAAGAATTCCCAGACACATGGGAACATGCGATGCAATAGGCTTCTTTTATATTTAGTTCTGCTACTGGGAATCAAAAAAGTCAGCTCAAAATATGTCAAAAATTGCATGGATATTTTACATCCTTAATTTATATTGTGTCAGAAGTTTTTAAATGAATCATGTAATAAACTTAATTATGATTATATGCTTCTAAGTACATCTACACGCAAAAAAAAAAAAAAAAAACTAGAGAATAACCAAAGAGTAAGAAAGTTTGCAAGCAGAAAAAAAAAATGTGCTAACCAAAGGGAAAAAAGAAAACCAAATTGAGGCAGAAGTATGAATATCCACGTTTCTTGTGGTTGAGGTGTATTTCCTATATACCCAAATTCAGTTTTTTAAAAAAGGTTATTCATCAATGTCTAACCAACTTTTTCTTAATTGCCAGCATTTTACTTTACCTTTCATTGTTTTAGTCCCACCTCTAAGAATGATTGGTAAATAAGAAAAGGAGATAGTTTGAGCCCAATGTCCATAAAGAAGCAAAAAAGGAAAAGAATGTATGCAAATAGATAAAACACTCTCAATTTTATTCCTTCCCAATTCCTAACACTTAGAAAATGGCATACATGCAACAAACTGATGAATATACTTTCCAAATCTAGCATGAGGTCAAGGATTTTATTTATATTTTACCTGGCATTTCAAACTAGTTGCATTGCTTTCTTTTTTCATGCAGAATTTATTTTAAAAGAGAAATTCCTGGAAAGGATTCTATTATTAAATGTTTTTCTTAGACTAGAGCTTTGTAACAGACATACCAAGAAGCCTATTTCAAATTCTATTACCATGATTTTCCCAAATATATTTCTATATTTATTTATCTTATACATCAATAGGTTCTATTTCATTTGGACATATACATATGCTATATTGAAATTATATTACTGAATCTCTAACATATCCATGAAAGAGAACTGTTTTTCTTGAACCATTTAAAGTAAAGTAAAATACTAGTAAGAGCAGAAAGTAATATTTGCCTTTAAAATTTGAATGGAAAAGAGGAAAGGAGAAGGAAAAGGATTCAATATTTTTTCTCTTTCTAATTTTCAGCCAGTGGTTTCTGTCTTGTTGCTCTCAAAGAAGGTGAGCCAGACACGCACCTGACTAAATACTCGCATGCTCTCAGCTCTACGAAAGCATGGGCACGTGATGCTGTGGCCTCAGCTCCCTGTCTCCACCTTTGTCACTTAACTCTGTGAAGCAGGGTCACAGGCTTAGTTCCAAAACAGACAACACCAGGTTTCCATCTGGATCAATTTCCATGAGTTACAAATTCATACATCATATATTAAAATTATACATTATATACCATTACATTTTTAAAATCAATACTAAACTACAGTTATAAATTCAAATTCAATGTACAATAATTATAAATTGATGACTTTTGCTGTGCTCATTAAGAAGAAAAATTATACTTCAAAGTACAAATTGAAATATTGTAAGGCATAAATCCCAACGAGCTACTGAAAAAAAAAAGCCCACACTGGCAGTGCTAGCATTACAATGCACGCAGTCTATACCAAAGAGAACTAAATACAAGGGTTTCTTTTTAAATTAAAGGGGAAATTTTAGGGACTTCTCTGGTGGTCCAGTGGTTAAGACTCTGCACTTCCAATGCAGGGGGCGTGGGTTCGACCCCCGGTCGGGGAACTAAGATCCCACATGCCGCGAGGTGCGGCCATAAATAAATAAATAAAAAGAAAGGAATTTTTAATTTCCAGAAAACTGAAAGAATCTTAGACCAAAACAAACTCTAGTATTTTCAGTTGATGTCTTATTTCGGCCTTTATGAAAGGTAATGATAGAATGTAAAGGACTATAAGAAGACCAGCCTTCCAACGATAGATGAAGAAGAACTAAAAGGTCATGTAAACTATAAGGATTTACATAAATACATCTGTTTAGCAAGTGAGGTTTAAAGATCAACTTTTGCTAGGATATTAATTTAGCAAATCCCATTTATAAGATAGACTCCCATAAGTACATAAATAAGTGGATGGATGGATGGATGGATGGTCGCAAGACCTAGAATATTTCAAATATTCAATATCAATAAAATAATAAACTGTATATACCCTACCTTCTGAACATCAGCATCATGTTTCTGTTGCAGTTTAAGTTTCTCTTCATGATACTTAGCTTCCATCATTTTTGTTTTCATGTCCAACTTCAAGGAAAATATTTCAAAGGTGTGATTAATTTACTTTTCCCTTTGGCAAAAATACACAAATTAAAATAACTACCTATATGAAAGAGAGTATCATTTCCACCTTTACCTTAGAGCCACTAGTCCAGCAATCATACTACATATACCAATATGTTGGTTACATTCTTTGATTACTTCCAAGCTAATTAAAAGTCTTTTGAATAAATCTCACTTGACAGGCAAAAGTGAAAATACCAAACTCAGATTCATCAGTGATCCCCAGTCCACTCCACCGCCAAAAAGCAGTCATTTTAAAGTGATATTTTGCTAAATCCACTTGGTATTTTAGCCTTTGTTTATTATTTTTCAATTGAGTAAGTCTCTATTCAACTTTTTACTTTTTTCTTTTCTTACATCTACGTACTCATTTCTAAATGCTCTTATTTACCTATATACTTAAATATAACTATTTGCGAATGAATGTCCATATAGGCATATCACTGATAATGCACAGATTTTCCAGTTCTCTCTCCTGGAATTACAGACTCCGACTACCTCAGGGCAGTGACTTTATCTCCTTCCAGCATCCATCAACAACTCCTAGCCTCCTCAGACTGACACCTAACCCACCAGTGTTCTGAGCAAAGCCAGCAAAAATGTAACCAACACTTCTTAATAATAATGAGTGCATCTTAGGATTAAAAGAATAATAGTGACAGGTTTTAAGAAGAACAACAGAAAATTTATCTTAAATGTGAAAGTATTTGACCTGATTCCTTACTATTTAAAAGAGTATGTACATTGGAGTCTGACACGCCTCATTTTTAACTCTAATTCTAATCCCACTAGACATTAACTGTGGTGACTTTGGGCAAGTCACCATTCTGAGATTCTATTTCCTCTTCTAATAGTTAAGGATAATTACCTTACTTCAGTGAGTTGTGAAAATTATATTCAATGACATCATTTAAGTAACCATAGTCAGTACAATGATTGGTACAAAGTAGGTATGCAAAAAAAAATCAGTCTATAACCTTCAGGAAATTTTGCTTTTATTTTTTATTATTTTTTTTTGGTTACGGTTTTATTGAGGTATGATTGACTCTCAATAAACTACATATATTTAAACTGTACGACTTGGTACATTTTGACCTATGTATGTACCATGAAACCATCACCACAGTCAAAATAGTAGGCATACTCATCGCTCTCCAAACTGTCCTTGTAATCCCTCCCTCTAATTCTCCCTTAGTTTGCACTTTCTAGATTTTTATATAAATGGAATAATACAATACATACTATTTTTTTGTCTGGATTCTTCAGTCATGTTGTTGTGGTATCAATATTTCATTCCTTTTTATTGCCAAATAATATTCCATTGTGTGGCTATACCACAGTTTGTTTACCTATTCACTTTTTTTTTTTAAACATCTTTATTGAAGTATAATTGCTTTACAATGGTGTGTTAGTTTCTTTGCTTTTAAAATATTAGAAACGTACTGTCAAAACATTTTCTTGAAAATTTTTGAAATATATTTCATATTTTTCAATTACTGTTTTAAATAAATAATGAATCTGAACTAATGATAAATGTGCATAATCAAATAAATATATCAAAATGAAATTTTAAAATTTTACAAACAAAAGCTAACATAACATAAATTCATGGCATTTGCGACAACATGGATGGACCTAGAGGGTATTATGCTAAGTGAAATAAGTCAAACAGAGAAAGACAAATACCCTATGATCTCACTTATATGTGGAATCTAAAAAACAAAACAAATGAACAGACATGACAAAACAGAGTCATATATACAGAGAACAAACAGGCGGCTGCCAGAGGGGAGGGGGTCCAGGGAGGAGAGAAATAGGTGCGGGAGATTAAGAGGTACAAACTCTCAGTTACAAATAAGTGACTCAAGGGTATGAAAGGTATGATGTGGGGAATATAACCAATAATTATGTAATATTCTTGTATGCTGACAGATGGTAACTAGACTTATCATGGTGATGACTTTGAAATGTATGTAAGTATCAAATCACTATGCTGTGTACCAGGAACCCACATAGTGTTGTGGGTCAATTATACCTCAAAAACAAACAAACTCATAGAAAAAGAGATCAGATTTGTGGTGACCAGAGGTGGGGGTGGGGGGAAGGAGGACTGGAGGAAGGTGGTCCAAAGGTACAAACCCCCAGTTACAAGACAGACAGCTGTCAGGGATGTAGTGAGCAGCACGACAAAGAGAACGGACACTGCTGTGCGCTACAAACGCAGGTTGTTGGCAGACTGAACCCTAAGCATTCCCACATGAGGAAAACAAATGTTTCTGTTTCTTTAACGTGTCTCTGTGAGATGACAGATGTTCACTACGCTTACTGTGGTCATCGTTTCATGATGTGTGTAAGGCGAATCATTATGCTGTGTGCCTTACACTCCTACAGTGCTGTGTGCCAATTATATCTCAATAAAAGTGAAAGAAAAAATAATAAACGTTATGAGTGGCAGACAGGGAGGGAGCTGTCCAGTTACTACGCAAAAGGACGAAATTCTGAACGTTTCCATCCTCTGGCTTCTAAGTCACGCAATAATCCTTCCTCATTTTAAAAAAAGGGGGCTGGGTGATCTACGTCCACCTGAAGATCCTCAACAGAAGCACTGGGGGTCTACTGTAGAGGAATCTAACTCAAAAAGCAACATGACAAAGCTGGGCAGATGCCGGAGACACAATTCATTGCTGCGTCTTTCCACAGCACCTCCGAGAGAACGTGTCAGGCCTCAGCTTCCGAGGTCCAGCCCTGAACACCACGGGACCGTGCGGCCACAGCCGACACCACCGCCTCCACCCGCTCTGCCTCAAGCTTGGTTGACCCGGTTAGGAGCAGATGCCTGGCGCCTGCCTCAGGAATCCACGAGCTAGAGAAGAAGCACTCAGATTCTCGCTCTCAGCCAGTCAGCTACGTTGGGGAACAAACCCCAGTTCTCGAGGGGCAGCAACCAAGAGAAAGCGGATGAATCCAGGAAACAGAAGAAAGCAAAGCAAATACACAAAACAGCACAGACTAGAAGCCACACAGCATCTGAAATGGGAAGGAAGCAGCTTCAATGGTCTCCATGAGACGAGCCTTACTTGAATTCAAAAGAATTTCTGTATTCCTGTTTACTTTAGGTAGCTTCATGAATCTCTGTTCTTGTAACCAAAGAGATCTATCTAAATTCTATTTTTCTGGTTTAACTTTTTACTTTGGTATAATACTAAACTTAAAGAAAAGTTGCAATAATAGCACAAGGAGCTCCCGTATACTCTTTAGCCAGATTCACCAACTGTTTACATTTTGCTTCATGTGCTTTATCATTTTATACCTATATCAACATATATATAATACAAATTATTTTCTGAACCATTTGTGAGGAAGCCAGAGACATCATCCCTAAAGACTTCAGTGTATGTTTCCTTAAAACAAAGACTGTCTTTTAGAACCACAGCAGTCATCAAAATCAGGAAATGTAACATTAACACAATAATATTATCTGATGTACAGTCTATAGTCGAGGTTTATCAGTTATCACAATAATGTCATTTATATCTATTTTCTTCATAATCCAGGATCCAATCCAGGATGACACATTGCCACTAGTTGTCATAGCAACGTATCTCCATTAACTGGGAAAAGCCTTTCTTTGTATTTCTTGACCTTGACATTTCTGGAGAGTACAGCCAGTTACTGAGTGTCCCTCACTTTGGATTTGTCTGATGCTTCCTCATGATTAGACTTACCAGATTTTGGCAAGAATGACACTAAAGTGATGCTGCGTCCTTTTTCATTCCATCTTATTAGGAGGTCGGTTTGTCCCAATATTGCCAATGTAAGGTTTAATAACTTGGTTAAGATAGTGAACACCAAGTTATCACAAGGTGGTATGATAGAGAAAGTGTCTCTACTGACATCCTTAAAAAAATTTTTTTTTTTAACTTAAAAAGAGTATCTCGGGCTTCCCTGGTGGCACAGTGGTTGAGAGTCTGCCTGCCAATGCAGGGGACACGGGTTCGAGCCCTGGTCTGGGAAGATCCCACATGCCACGGAGCAACTGGGCCCGTGAGCCACAACTACTGAGCCTGCGCGTCTGAAGCCTGTGCTCCGCAACAAGAGAGGCCGCGATAGTGAGAGGCCCGCGCACCACGATGAAGGGTGGCCCCCGCTTGCCACAACTAGAGAAAGCCCTCGCACAGAAATGAAGACCCAACACAGCCAAAAATAAATAAATTAATTAAAAATAATAATAATAATAATAACAAATGTTCAAGTACAATTGGTGTCTTTAAAAAAAAAAAAAAAAGGGTATCTCTTCCCTTGACCTCAACAGCACAGAATAGCTCTATCTTTCTGCCCTATACTCTACAGCATGATTCATGATAAATCATCAGGATTACAACATGGAAACAATCTAACTAGTACAGTATATAAAGGCAATACAGGATACAGGATATAGATATAACTATAAATGTAGACAGCTATACATATGTGTGCATCTTTATACACATACCCACAGGTGTATGGAAAAGACATTAAACAGCCTTGCTTAGTTTAGTTTAACACAAAAGACTGAAATTGAAAGACTCTAATAACACCTCTAATTTGTTTGACCTCCAAGTAACTCGATTACAAACAACATTTAAGTTTTCCTTAATTGAGCTCAGAATATATGCTATCAATTTCAAACTTAAGAAGAAGGGAGATCTACTTCAGGCTGTAATGGAGTAACTAGTACCGACCTCACCTCCCACCATTAACAGCCATCAAACAGGATAAAATTTGTGAAGGAACCATTCGCCGGTATTAGAAACTGGGCAGTGCAGTAAATCCTGGCGTCCTCCCAAGCCGAGCCCCACTGTCATTCAGGCTCTCTGCGCAGACACAACAGCCAAAGCCCAGCTAGAACTGCAGCCCCACTGAACCAGGATGGCAAAGGCGAAGAAACAGCGGAGCCTCAATGACAGAATCTTCAGTGTCGGGCTACGGCAGAGGGAGCCACGAGGGGTGTGAGCAGAGGAGCCCCTCGTAAAGCAGTGCGCGAGAAAAGGGAGCGCTCTCCTGTCCCATTTTAACGTCCTTGCAGACTTGCTCTCACCTTGACAGCAAGCCTCTAAGGCCAGAGAGGTTTGGTTTGGAGCTGACGTATCCCTCTGGGCCATCTGCCCCCAACAAAAGTATTTTACCGTGAGAATCATTGGGATAAACGGAAGAGGAAAGCCTCACCTCACTGGACCAAGTCCCTAGGCAATATGACCAGAAGGTCCACTCAGACAATGACTGGAACCACCCCAGGGCTAAACCACCTACTTCTAGAAAAAGAAGTAAAAGCCACCAAGAGATGGTGACAGCCCCACAGGGTAAGGGGAGTGTGTGACAAGCCATTCTACGGATAACCGGCCGCTAAAGCAAAGGCACTGCAATTGGGCAGCTTCACTTTGAAGAGGGCTTTCCCACGAGCTTCTTTAAAGAGAACTTCTGAAATTTCTGCTTAGAAAGAGCTTAAAAAATTTTATTTACAAAATCCACTGGGCCCCATTTTCTCTGAAGTATTTCCTTCAAAGAATAGCTCTGAGGTTGGACATTCCTACCAAATGAATAAAGCTGATGAAAATGCTCACTTACTTCATGTAAAAGTATTTCCTTGGGTTTAAAAATATCCTGCTTACAGTGTAACTAATTAGATTTTAGGACTATTACCAATGTCATTTTACTCAACTGAATATTCACAAATTTTGGATTGAGGGTTTTTTTAAAGGAACACTTACCAATCTATTCACTCAGATAATCAACATTCCCTCTTACAGAGAAGCAGGTTTCTTATTCAAAATCCTACTTTTTATTATTACTAGTTGTCCATATGCAAGTTATGTCTAACATTTGAACTGAAATTAGCAGAGGGACAAAATAGCATAATAACCTTTAATGAGTTTGTAAGGAAACTAATGTATTAAAGTTACTTAGATAGGAATCACTACACACTTTAAAATACCAAGGAACAACCTTCAATGTTATCTCAAGGCTTTCACGTTGACCGACTACCTCAACCATGTCTAAAGGAACAAAATGTACACAACAGCATGACTTATTTTCACGCAAAGAATAACTCTACAACTTGGCAAGTTTTAAATGATGCATAAAATGTAGCCATTGTAATATCACTGAAATATTTTGTGTGCCTTATATTGTAAGGCACAAAAGGTCAAAGCATGACTGAAGCCAACCATCTCTACTGCATGGTCAAAGCATGACCGAAGTCAACCATCTCTACTTCCAAAGTATTATCAGCAACACAACCCAACAATGTGTTTGCTTAGTCACACTTTCTTTCTACATCTCAACAATCATCACAGCAAATTACAGAAGAAGTGATTTATAAAATAATCATCACTCTACTTACTCAGATACCTAATTGTTACAATCATCTTTTTAGAGAATTCTATTAGTTACTAGTCAGAGGAAATTATGGTGTCAGTGATTAAGATTCTTCCTGATTAAAACCTCCAGTGTATCCTACTATCAAAATGTTCATTTGTAATATTGCATAATGCCAATTGTTATTCATTGTGCTTATTTATAAGCATAGCACAAATAACAGTGTGTCTCCTTCTCTTGTTATCTTACCACTGGGGCTTAGAGATGTATGAAATCTTCCTAAACAGTACTTTCTAATCTCCTCGGAACTCATCACATTAAGGGAAGAAGTGATATTTAAACATACAGAGTGTATGCTGGTATTTTCTTTTTTCTAATTTTTAAAATTTTGTTCATACATCATACAGGAACACAATTTACATGAAACATAGAGATAATCATATTACATACTGAGTTTTTGTTTATTTTGTTTAGCTCCTCTGTACTCCTTGGTATTCCTTTCCTTTTTTTATTTGATTCTCTCCCTCTCCTCCATCAACACCTGCATGGGGTATGGAATACGGACATTAACAACGGAGTATATTTTCGTAACTTCTGCCATGCTCACAGAATCATATATAACTATAAAGGGGCAAAATGCATGCACCAGTATGGGGGTTTGTGGCACAGACTAGGCGGATCCCCAGACATTTATTTTCCTCTTCTTCCTTTGGGGCCTCACTAACACCACCAAACTTGGGCTGGGCAGATGGCTGCCCCACATGTAAGTATGGTCAAGGGGGATAATGGGACAGAAATGATGCAGGCAACTTTGATGGACATATTTTTTTAGAAGTGGCTTTCTCTCCACCCTCTTTCTTTCTGAAGGATCACACTTAAAAGATAAGGCATTGGTGAGCAACCGAGACCTCAGGTGCAGAGACTGAAGCTGTGTGCTGAGGCTGGAGAGGTTCCCCACCAGCCTGGGTCCCTGATGACATCATAGAGCAGCACACTCCCGACATGCCCTGCACTGTTGTATGAGAGCTAAGTAAATTCTCTTCTTTAAACTGTTACACCCTTAGCGATATATAATTTTTTTTATTATGAATGTTTCACACACAAAAATACATGTTTTCTACACCTTGTTTTTCTCTCTGAACGATATCTCATGGAAATCCCTCTAAAAACACCTGCTACAGTTTTTTTCATTCTTTTAAATAGCTACCAACTATTCCTTAATGAGGAGAAAACAAAATTTGTTCAACCATTCTCCTTAATGCATATTCACTTTATTTTCAGTCCTTTTCCACTTCAAACAACACTGCAAAACATTCTCATATATGAGTCCAACACACTTGAATTTTGATTTCTATAGGGTGGATTCTCAAAAGACATGCCAACCGTTCGATGGTGGCTATATCTTAATAGGTTTTGCCCTCTGTTATAGGCAAATTCACAATTCCACCAAGAGTAGATATCTCACTACTACTCTAGTTGCATTTCCCTGAAAATTACTGTGTGTTAGCCCCTTTTCACATGTTTTGGGGCCTTATGAATCTGGTCTTCTATGAAATGCCCTTTCACAATTTTAATCCACGCTTCTGTCTGTCAATCAGTAAAACGTGGTATGCTGTACATTAAGACAGTCTGTCTCAAATATTTTCCCCAAATCGATTATTTTTCTATTGATCTTTTGTTGTATTTTTTTACCTTACAAAGTCTTTATTTCACTTGAGTCAAATATTTCTATCATTTCTTTTATACGTTCTGGGTTTGGAAAGGTTTTTGGGTTAGAAAAATCTTCTGATGTCAAGATTTTTGTTGTTTTGAAACTTTTTTTGTCTGGGCCTCTACAGGTTAAAGGTACATCCAGAATTTGTTTTTGTTTATTTTTGTTTTTAGAGGAGAGGACCCAATTTTATTTTCTTCCAAGTAAATGAAAGGTTGTACCAGGATCATTTACTAAATAAAAGTCTGTTCTCAATGTATTAACAATGAACTTCATTACTACATTTTTATTTTTACGGGGACTTGATTTTTTTCTTGGAATGTTCTTTCTGGTTTTAACCATGTCGGGACTGCCTAATAAAAGCAGTTGAGAAGTATTCCCTCCTCCTCCACAATCTCTAAGAACTTGTGTAATACAGGAATATAGTTCTTCCTTAAATGTTTCCTTACAGAAATACGTAGTTGTAAAGTAGAGTATTTTAATAGCCTTTCTGAAAAATTGTTGATATTCTTTTTAAGTAAACCAACACTCATAAGTGCTAGGTTTTTAAAGTTACTTGCATTGTAGAATATGAAACTTTTCACACTGTCACAGTAAGTTCTATTGGTCTATCTTGAACTTGGAATGGCTCTTTTACCTATGTGTGATTTTATAACATCATCCATTACTCATTTGGAAAACATCAGTTCAATGAGTTATAGAGATTCCCAAATATTGAAAATTTCATTACATAATATAAAAACTTCACACTGTTTCATATCACCACAGATCTCATTGGAAAGGTCTTAGTATTGGAAAGTTCTCGAGCTCACAGTGACTGATACAAGGTTGCCAAAATTCTAATTTGTATTAAAAGGTCAAATTTTATCACCAGCAGCAAATATGGTCAGTTGTTCTGCTTAAAGTGACAGGCTCAATTTGTTCATTTTTGAGAAAATGTCTGACAATATCCAAGTCCAAATAATCATATTTTGTCCCTCAGTCATTCTTTCAAATAAAAATGATATTCCACAAGAAGAGCAGCTATTGCAATTCATAACTGAAAAAAAGCACACAAGGGTTTTGCCTCTGGCACGTTGATACGCACTTGGATATGAACCATAAGTTCTTTATACATGGTTCCATTTCGTCACTCAGATATCCAGAAGATGCATGTTTGAGGTACAAGATTTAATAAAATTAATAATTTTCTACTTGCTTCATCGAGGACATTCTTAAATAAGATTGGTAATTTTTTCCCTGTGAGCATGTGACAGTGAAGAATATGCCTACCAGTACAATTTGGTGCCACTGCCTTGATGTGGGTTAGGATATAGTTTTACCCAGCACTGTGTTTCCAACTTCAATGGAAGTGTCAATACAGTAAAAAAATAAATAACATTTTTATATTATTACAAAAATAATTTTGACCTCATAGACCTCATGAAAGAGTCTTGGGGACCACAGGGTTCACAGCCCACACTCTGAGAACCACTGCCCTAGAGAAACTCTTGTACATGTGTGTCAGGAAACATGTACAAGATTGTTCATAGGGTTATTGTTTGCAAAAGTCAAAAATCAGAATAGATTCATCGACAAAATGGCAAGAAACTGGAAGATTCACTGAATAGAAAGTAATGCAAATGAAGCCAACTATAGCTAAATGGCGTAACAAGGATGAACGTCACCCACATACTATTGAGCAAAAAAATATGTGAAGTTTAGTTTCATTTAAATGAAGTTCAAAATCCACTAAAACAGAAATATTTTCATTTTTAAGAATGCAGGCATTGGTGGTAAAGTCAAGTTTAAAAACAAAGGAGGGAAATTACCAGAGAAGTCAGGATAGCAGTTACTGCTGGGGGAGATGGATGAGGTAAGATGGGGAAGAGTCAGACAGCAGGCTGCTGACGTCTTGGCAATGATCTCATCCTTGCCTGCATGCACTTTCCAATGGTTCTCCTTTGTATAATTATTCATTATAGTTTGTAAGACTGCGTGTATCTGAATGCTATATTCATAAGAAATGTTTTAAAATATAAATTCTCTCATTTATTACGTCAGTGACTGTAGATTACATCATCTTGGATTTATTTAAATTCTACATTTAACTAGTAGATTTGCAAAAGGAAAAAATGCCTAATTGGCATTCTGTGTAAGAAAGAAGCAACATCCCTTTTTAGGCAATGGGTGGGAACATTCAATATGGGTGGAGGTGAAGTTCAAAGGAAATACTCTATTTCACAAAAAGAGCAGTTTCTACTGTCTGTTCTCTGAAAACTGAAGGTTGCTCTGAAAATTGATCTCCCCTTGTGTTGTCTCTTCTTTCATTTTCAGTGACAACAGTTTTCCAAATATCTTAATCTATGTCAGAAATCTTTTTTAAGAATACTAAAAAAAAAAAAAGAACCCCACTGCTTGATGGTGCTCAAGGTCACACAATTCTGTGATGTGGATATCACAGGAAATGTGTTAGCAATTACAAAGGCAAACAAGTCCAAGTATGTTTGTGAATGACAGGTTCACAAGGTTAAAATAAAGGATCACGGTCACTGAACATCTTCCCATAATGCCAAATAAATTGAGAAAAACTTCTAATCTTAAAATATTTTATAGGTGTGTTTTTACCAATCAAAAGAAAACTACTACAGTTCTTCAACTCTAATAAAATAATATTGCAAATATTACTCATTTAACATCTAAGGTATTTTCCACAGTTATAAACTTAAAATGGAAGTTGTGTTTTATAAAGTTTGATTTCCAAAGGCTAATTAAATATTTTAGGACTCTCTAAAGCATCAAAAGAATTAAATCATTTATTAAACACAGACAAACTCTGTAATCTGTATAGAATTTCACGTCACTCAATTCTCTCCACACTTACTGCATTCTTAAACTTAAGCATTTCAACTTCCTAAATTTTGATTTTATAACATTAAGAATTGACTAACCTAGATTATCATCACTACTCATAGTAAAACCCTGTGAAATAGATCTGAGATTTAAATACAAAAATAAGATTTAAAAAGAGACAAAAATATGAATTTTTTCCATAATCTTGGAATAAGAAAGTCTTTTCTACAAAACACAAAAACCAGAAGCCATAGAGAAAAGACTGATAGATCCAACTACTGAAAAGAAAACTTCTATACATTAAAAAAATAGAAATAAATCAAAAGACATACAGAGAAAAATACTTGTAAGATATATGACAAAGACCTGAATTCCTTAACATATAAATTGTTCTTAGGAATCACAATGAAGACAAACAATTTAACAAAAATATAGAAAGGTATAAGAAAAGACAGCTCACAAAAGTGAAATTAAAAAGACAATAAACAGACAAAAAATATGTTCATTCTCACTTACAATAAAAGCAATGGAAATATCAAAGCAGCAAGATGCTATTTTTCATCTCACAGATAATCAAAAATGTTTATAATTCAGTGTTGATGATGAAATGGGAAAATAGACACTCTCATACACTATTGGTCCAAGTACAAATAGACCTAACCTTTTTTAATAGTTTATTAAGATATACATAATTCACATACTATAACATTCACCCACTTAAAATATACAATTCAATGTCTTTTAATACATCAGAGAATTATGCAACATCACCACAGTCTAATTTAGGACATTTTCATCACGCCAAAAAGGAACTCTCACACCCACTGGCGGTCACTCCCTGCTCTCACCCAAGCCTGCAGCCTGAGGCAGACATAACCTCATTTTAAGGGCAATCTGTCAATGTCAATCAAAAATTTAAACCTGCAACCCTGTTACTGGGCAATTCAATTTCACAGAATTTATTGTATAAGAAGAAATATGCAATACATAAAAATATACACAGGGATATTCTTGAAACACTATTTGTTGTAGCAAAATACATAACCTCTATCCCTCAGTAGGAATCTATATTAATAAAATGTGGTCCATCAGTAAAATAAAATACAATGCAACTATTCAAAAAGATGATGCCATACTACTGATATAAAAAAATCATCAGAATATATGTTAGCATTTAAAAAGCAAAATGAAACAGTATAGAGAGTATGCTCTAGGATCTTATTTGTATTTTAAAAATGAGATATTCCTGGAAACTTTTAAAAGAGAATACACATTAAATTTTCTGCAATGATTACCTTGAAGAGAAAAGATCAGGTGTTGAGGAAATGAAGATTACTATTTTATTTAATATTTAATACTTAATTTTAAAATAAACTTAACTCACTTGAAACAATGCTATTTCTTATTTTTAAAATGCCACCCAGCAACAACAAAGCATTTGTAGATGAGAACATGTACAAGACACATCAGGGTTGTCTGATGTGAACATGCAAGAGCCTGCTGAATTTCAAAACAGAAAAGCATTTATCCTCATGCCCATAAGTATATGTCTAACAAAAGTGACTTAATCAAGTAGACATAAGATCATCCTTCTGAAGGATAACTACACACATCACAGTGTAACTATGCATTTAAGTTTAGGGAAAAATCCAAGTTAGAAAACTATCTCTTGAAAACAGACAAAAATATTAAAGCGGTATGGTTGGTATTTTCTTTTTCGTTATTTTTTTTTGGAAATGGACTTTATTTATCCATCTATTCATGCACCATTCTAGAAAGAATTTGAGACAGTTACATAAATATTGATATATACAAATATAATAAGATTAAAGTACATAGACAACAAATTGAAAAGAATATGAAATAGAAAGAGACCACTAAGGACAAAGATTTAAGACAGCACACAAAAGTACATGTCATAAAATAGCACAGTTGCTGAAAATATGCTGTGGAAGCTCTGATCTTTCTAGTGACCAGAACGGGAAACACCATGATCTCTAACAGTTATATTATGTTTAGCATAGAGATACACATGTAATTCAGGAAAATCAATGTTTTTCCTAAAGTCTGAATATCTTTCTTTTAATGATTAGTATTCTCTATTTCAAAAATGAGAATATTAAAGAACTATCTCCTGAAACTGAAAAAAACTTTAAAAAACCCACATGTTCTGTATTAAAAATATAATTAGTCTTTTTATATTTACAAAGGCAATCTAAACTGCTACCTTCCTCTGCCTTCAAATGGCTCCTAATTATCTTTGCCTTTTTATATTCATTCGCATTTTTACATATAATACATCCTTTACTTGTACCTTATAATCACATACAATGTTCATGACACTTCCAAGCATTAATTTTTATTTTAGAGGTTAAACTGTTTATGATACTAAACTTACAAAAATCCATTATTTCAATTTACCATGTAAGACATAATTCATTACCCCATAGAAATATTTAGAATGCATATAAAGACAGACATATAAGGACATTCTTCCCAGAATTATTTATATTAGTAAAAACTCAATCTCAATACCCAACAATAGGGATAATTTAAATTAACTGGGGATAATTCTATAATATGAACTATAATACAGCCATTGAAAATAAATGCTTAGGAACAATATTTAGTAGCATAAAATACTTGAGTTATACAAAACAATGTATATGATATCATCTCAATTTTCTAAAGAAAAATAACATGTTTACAGGATACATAAAGAAAAGACTAAAAGACAACCCAATGATATTTTACCAGTGTTTTTATTTCATAGATAATTTTATTTCCTTCTTTACATATGTCTATATTTTCCAAATTTTCTTTAATAAAAATCCACAAAAAAAAAAAAAAAAAAATCCACAAATTATTTTATAATCACAAATACTACTTTAAAAGAAAGATGAAACTAAGATAATTCTCACGCTGGGGCAACTCAGCATATACTTTTAAATATTTTAGGATGGAGAAAAAATATGATCAAAAAATTTCATCAAAAATAGTCAGACTTGGGGGCTTCCCTGGTGGCGCAGTGGTTGAGAATCTGCCTGACAATGCAGGGGACACGGGTTCGGGCCCTGGTCTGGGAAGATCCCACATGCCGCAGAGCAACTAAGCCCGTGAGCCACAACTACTGAGCCTGCGCGTCTGGAGCCTGTGCTCCGCAGCAAGAGAGGCCGCGATAGTGAGGCCCGCGCACCGCGATGAAGAGTGGCCCCCGCTTGCCACAACTAGAGAAAGCCCTCGCACAGAAACGAAGACCCAACACAACCAAAAATAAATAAATAAATAAAAACATTCTTTAAAAAAAAAAAAAAAAAAGTCAGACTTGAGGACACAGGGAGTGGGAAGGGTAAGCTAGGACGAAGTGAGAGAGTGGCATGGACATATATACATTACAAACTGTAAATAGATAGCTAGTGGGAAGCAGCCGCATAGCACAGGGAGATCACCTCGGTGCTTTGTGACCACCTAGAGGGGTGGGATGGGGAGGGTGGGAGGGAGACGCAAGAGGGAGGAGATATGGGGATATATGTATATGTATGGCTGATTCACTTTGTTATAAAGCAGAAACTAACACACCATTTTAAAGCAATTATACTCTAATAAAGGAGTTAAAAAAAAAGTCAGAAATGACTATGTAGCTATACAAAGAGTTATTTTAGCCAAAATATACACTGGATATATTTTAAGATATGGCATAAGTTGATGTTTACATGCAAACTTCTCAATGATGCCACAAATATTTTTATGGTATGCCAGAAAGAAAAACAAAAACATAAGGGTGCGGAAAAAAATAAAGCCACACACATTTAAAATTATGAATCTCAAATGCAATACACAATAGCTTTAAGTGTTTTCTCTTTCAACACGTATGTGGGGAGCCTTGGTAGGTTTACCCCTGACCCAAGATGTCATCATAAAGAATAAGGACATTATTTCACGAAACACCAAAAAAGAAATTCAAAAAGACACCAGGTCCTTTCAATTATTTTAAATATTCTATGGTAAGCAGTCTCAACAGTAAAAGGAAAAGGAAAAATAGTTGGTAATGACTTAGAATGACGTGTAAAAACAATTAATGACAATTTTTTTAAAAGGAAAGAATTTCAAAACAAGAGTTCCAAAGAAGGTGCATCTGAATGTAAGTATTACTCTCAAAAACGCTTTTTAGAGTGTAATTTCTTTTTATTTCAACAGGTTCTTCAAAAACACTAGCAGTGCACTAAGAAACAAAACCCTGCATGCCTTAAACTGGAGCTATAAAACGACGGAACATTACTGAGACCAGCAGCAGTCACTCCACCAGACTGAAATTTAAAACGAGGGGGTGGGATGAATTGGGAGATTGGGATTGATACATATACTCTACTATATATAAACTAGATAACTGATGAGAACCTACCCTATAGCACAGGGAACTCTACTCGGTGCTCTGTGGTGACCTGAATGGGAAGGAAATCTAAACAAGAGGGGATATATGTATACATATAGCTGATTCACTTTGCTGTACAGCAGAAACTAACACAACATTGTAAAGCAACTATACTCCAATATCAATTAATTAAAATAAATGAATACTTTTTTTAAAAAAGAAATTTAAAAGAAAAAATAGCGCTTCCTCCTCTGTTATCAACAAAAATAAACTTATACGCTCATGATATTGTATGGGATATCTAAGAAAAATATCATTCTGTGATATTTTATAAATAGGATGGTAAGAAAACTCTATCATGTTGAAAATACCCAAATTGAAATTAAATTTCAGAAATTCTTAGAAGCCTCCCATTAAAATGAAAGAAAAAAATGAAAGATAAAATTATTGAAATAAATTAATTAGAACCATTAATCTAAGTCCAATAATATTTTTCACAGTTTGCCCATTTAAATAGTGCATTACCATTTACAAGTTACATACATACTCACTGTTCTCATTTGACTTCATAACAACCCTGTTTAAACAAAAATTAAACTAATATTCTTGACTCCCCTGGGTCATATAACTAGAAAATGGTTAAGGCAGATTAAGGACATAATTCAGGTTCCTAATCTAATTGTCTTTCGTCGTACCACACAGATGACCGGTGTTTCATTGGTGTCATAAGCAAAAATAAAATAATAATGATGATTTTAAATTTTCCAGAATAAAAGTTTTTAAAAGAAAATAATAAAGCAAATTAATGACTACTATTATACATGTGGAGTACACAGGTACCCAGACTACAAAATCTTCCTACTAATCCTGTAAAGCAGACACCTCCCAAGTAAGATGAAGAAACTGAGACCCAGGGAGGATAGGTATCTGCCCATTTTCACATAGCTGGTAAGGAGGATTTATATCCACATATTCTTGACTCCATAGCCTTTGCTCCTAACCAATAAACACGACTGCCTCTTTAATAATTCTATTTTCAAATGATCAAAGAAAGATAGTACATTGTGTCCCATAGCAGCTCTAGCATAGCTGAATTTAGCAGATCAATTTAAAATAGTAGAAACAGTAAAAATAGTGAAATTAGAAAGATACATTATGAGGAAGTTGAGATAAAGAGAGGATGAAGGGATTCACTGAGGTCAAAGATACTGCTTCTAAAACCTGCCATCCCCCCTAGGCCCTGATAATCAGGAATTGATAGGCCTGATAATCAGGAATTGATAGGCCCTGATAATCAGGAATTGATAGGCCTGATAATCAGGAATTGATAGGCCTGATAATCAGGAATTGATAGGCCCTGATAATCAGGAATTGATAGGCCTGATAATCAGGAATTGATAGTCAGGAGAGAGCCCCTCAGCACAATCTGTCCAGCAGGCCTGGAGCCAGGACACACAAAATGGAAGACGGGCATCACAAAGTTGAAGACAACCCTGCCTTACCTGCATCAGTATTTTATATCCGTACCAATGACAACCTCTTCCTACCATGCATCCTTATTCTAACCCGAAAATTCACCTTACACAAAATACAAAAATTGTTTAATAAATTAGATATATCAGAAATATCTCGATCCTACCTCCTTCTCATGCATTCGAGACAGTAACTGATCATCCTGGAGACTGCTGGATTTTCTCAGGCTGAATTTGGGAGTCATCTGTTGAATGAGGAAGAGTCATTCAATACTTTTTCAGGCCTGGTTTATCAAAAAGTAAACTCTAAATTGGCTGAAGTTCATGACAAAATAATACCAATATTGGAGAAAAATAGTGATTTATTCACTTCCAAGCGATAGGATTAATAGGACTATTATGCTTCATAATGTGGACTTGTATTATTTTCTCTAAATAACTTGAAGATTATTTTCTTTTAAAATATCTGACCGTAGGAAAAGTTCAATGCATTTCTCACCTACCAAAGTAACTGGGATAGGCTTCTGTCTCAGGTACCGAGGATTTTCTATCTGAAAATTTTAAAATAAAATAAAGACATTAATATTTGAGTTTTAATTCAACTATAATGAAAATGTTTTCCATATGTCTTAATATTTAGTATGTTTCTTAGAATGGGTATTGCATAATATATTTTTAGTGCCCCATGAACAAATAAAATACAAAGCATAAACTCCTCTGTGCTACAAATGCACCTGCATGACCCTCTCACGGCCTAACCACCCAGCCTCATCCCCACTTCTCCTCACCTCACATTTCATCCCCCAGGACCCTGAATGATCTACATCACCAGAATACGGTAGCTCTTCCTGTGCCTCTCTACCTCTGTCTACCCCTCTGACCCCTATAAGTACCCTCCTATCATCCTTCAAGTCCCAATTTAATCGCTACACTCCCAGGCAGATTTGATGTATGAATCCTTAACTTTACCTCCATAATAAGACCTGGAATACAAAATTCCTTTCGAATTCCTCCTACATCTACCTTTCTATCCCCCAGCATACCCTATGTTCCAAGGACACCGAACAACTTGCTTTACCTTGAAAGCACACACTCTCTCCCATATCTGAGTCTTTGCAACCGGTGAAATCATTCTCCCAACTTCTTCATGTGGTTAACTTATTCCAAACTCTCAGTTCAGGAATGTCTCCACCAGGAAATTTAGTTAACTTCCTACTACTGCAGCAGTACCCTGGAGGTTCATCTCCTTTTTGTGATCTAACATCTATCTTCTGCAAAAGATTGTGGACTCTGAAAACAGACTATGCCTGTCTTGTAACACACCTATCCCGACATCCACCACAGGACCCAGTAGGTAGTGGGTGTCCCACAAATATTCAGTAAGAAGGAATAAAGGAAGGGACGGAGGAAGGAAGGAAGAGAAGAAAGAAGGAAAGAAGAAAGAAAAGAAGGAAGGAAGGGGCAAACTGCACCTGATCCCACCCTCTTATCATCTCCTGAAGTACGCTGTGTGTCTCTCATGGCTCTTCTGTTATATTTACGTGTTTATCAGTATGTCTCCACATCTGTCTTTAAGCTCAGTGAGTGCAAGGATGATGACTTCTCAATTTTGTATTCCTGGAAGCTAGCATAATACTTAGCATGTAGCAGGCTTTCAATGAAATATTTATTGAATTAATGTACTATATGATCAATTAGAAACACTGATTGTTATCTCAACTATTTGATCCACAAATGAAGTGATAATTAAAAATCATTATCATGGAATTCCAATCTCTTAACATCATAAACTCACAATTTGCTACATGGATAACCTCAAAATGTACAAGAATATAAATGTAACACTAATTATGACTTCAACCTAGGATAGTGGTTCTTACCCTGAAGTAAACCATTAGCATCAACTGACAAACTTTTTCAAATATATATTACTGGGCTCCACTCCTCCAAAATCCCACTGTGTTTTCAAAAAGCTTCTCAAATGGTGTATTATAATTAATAATCATGGAAGATGAACAATCCATACTCAATTTGACAATAAAGTTCAGGGTAAAGAATCAATTAATCAAAGAATATAGTGGCAATGAAATTAAAAATAGAACTTAATCAAAAAGAATTTTAATATAGGATGGATAAACAACAGGGTCCTACTGTATAGCACAGGGAACTATATTCAGTATCCTTTAATAAACCACAATGGAAAAGAATATGAAAAAGAATATATATATGTATAACTGAGTCACTTTGCTGTATAGCAGAAATTAACACAACATTGTAAATCAACTATACTTCAGTAAAATTCAAAAAAAAAATTTTAAGCCTCTACAGCAACAGATAGGATCTGAAGAATAACTATATTTCTGCACCTAGATTAGAAGAAATTTACAAAATAATTTCTTTCACCTGGAGGCTGGTTCCCATAAAGTAATGGCAACTGCCTGAATTTAAATTTCTCTCCCCATCCTCCAAAAATCCATACAGATGAACAAAGAGAGCATTTATTTTTATTAATACCCATCACCCATGCCTACATCACAACAAGGAGAAAGAGATTACAAAAAATTCGAATAACATATAAGTGGCCAAAGAAAGATCACAAATCAGCAGAATTAGATCCTAAGCCAAACCTGAGTGACAACGTGGAAAAAAGTAAGTCCTGAGGGTCCTACTAGTGGTGGGACATAAATGTCATCAAATATTGACCTGTAGAAGGAACGTGGCTTAAGTGGGTCAGACAAAAAGCCTGAGAGATAAGAGTGCTGGAGACAGAGGAGTCAAAGAGGGTCACGGGGTGTGGGCCAGAGAAGGCAGTCTCAGGAAGCGAGCACTTCTGCAGTAGAGGGAGGGCCCTGGAAGGAAGGCTGTCCATGACGAAAAAAGAAAAAGGGGCTACAGAAAAGGGCCCTATGGAAACAAGAAGAAATCAAGGAATCTGAAGACAGGCCAAAATGACAACCACAGAAGGCACCATCTACTAAAGATACTGCAGTTCAGTGGAGCAGGAGAAGGGAGCCTTCCTGAACTAAGAAATAAAGTAAGCTACCCAAGCCACCACTCTCATATGCTCACTGGCTATTGCTTGTTCAGAAAAACCTAATAGAAATAATCATGAACAGAAAAAGGAATCTGATGTCCATAAAAGCTTACTATAAAAAAAATAGAACATCAAAATCAAAACCTGTCAGCAGAAGGAATCACTTTTTAAAAAATCCATGAAACAGGCTTCCCTGGTGGCACAGCGGTTGAGAATCTGCCTGCCAATGCAGGGGACATGGGATCGAGCCCTGGTCTGGGAAGATCCCACATGCCGCGGAGCAGCTGGGCCCGTGAGCCACAACTACTGAGCCTGCGCGTCTGGAGCCTGTGCTCCGCAACAGGAGAGGCCGCGATGGTGAGGGGCCCGCGCACCGCGATGAAGAGGGGCCCCCGCTCGCCGCAACTAGAGAAAGCCCTCGCACAGAAACGAAGACCCAAAACAGCCAAAAATAAATATAAATAAGTAAAGAAATTGACACTTAAAAAAAAAAAATCCATGAAACAGAAGAAAACTGTCATACAGCCCCCCTTTTGACTCCCCTGTCTGCAGTGCTCTGATTCATCAGGCTTTTTTGGACAGCCCACTTAAGGTAGGCCACTCTCCTGCAGGTCAATATTTGATGATATTTACATCCACTAGAACAATATATATTCAAGTACAAGTTTTAAATAATTTCAGGAAGTTCATAAAGAACACAACAAATAAAGACAAAAAATAGAAAGATGTTAAGTAGAGGCTGACCAAATAAGAGCTTGGCAAAGTTGCCGGATGCCAGTATGTAAAAGTCAGCTGCATTTCTATAAATTAGCAAAAATCATCTAGGAAAAAAGATGATTTTACAAAGACATCATTTATAATCATAAAACAATATATAACTCTTAAAAGTAAATCTAAGAAAACATTCATAAACCCTTTATGGAGAAAATAATTAAGCTTTTTCTGAAAGACATTAAACTGAAATAAAAAGAGTGTGAAACCATGTTTTTGGATAGCCTCAATATTATAAAAATGTCAATTCCCCTTAACTAGATCTAGTGACTAAATTTATCCAAACCAAAATCTCAATAGGGTTTTTGGAAAATTTAATAAGCTCATTATAAAATGTATATAAATAAATAAAGGGACAAGGATAGCCAAGACATGCCTGAAGAAAAAAGATCAAGGTGCGTTGCCTTACAAGACATAATAAAACTATAGTAATGAAAATAACTCAAAGGAACTAACTGGAAAGTATCAGAAACTCAAATATATATAAGACTATGATTCATGAAAGATATAGCACTGCAAATTATTGAGAAAATAAGGATATGTTCAATAAGAGGAAGAAAATAAGAGCAGATCCTTTCCTCACACCATGTATAATAAATTCCCAAAGGATTAAGTACTTATAATTAAAAGCAGAATTATAAAAACTTTCAGAAGACAACTGAGAAGAATGACTTCATGGTCTTGGAGTAGAGAAGATTTCTTTAAACAACACATAAAAAAAGTATAAACAAAAAAGAAATAACAAATTTGACCACTTTAAATAAGAACGTCTCTCTAAAAAAAATATTATAAATAAATTGAAAAGGCAAGCCGTAAACTGGATGGAGATATTTGCACAGTTAGTCTACACAATGTGTGAAGAAGTTCTTTTAAAATAAAAGAAAGAACAACAGCCCATTAGAAAAAAAAAAAATGGGAAAAACTTGAGACACATTTCACCGATGAGGAAATCTGAATAACATAAACATGAAAATATGCTCAATCTGTTTAGAAATATGAAACATGTAAAGTAATACCACAAAGAGATGGTATTTTACAGCCACTAGATAGGCATACATTAAAAATTTGACAATAGAAGTGTTCCAGACGTGAAGCACTACTGTTGGGTGTATGAATTCGTGCGTTTACTTTGGGAAACATTTATTAAGTAAAGATAATAATAAAATCTACTGAGATATCATACCAGAGAAAGAGGCATCGTCTTTAATAAATAACACTGTACTATATACACACAACTTTTTGAAAAATAGAGGCAGCAAATTTCCAGCAGGCAGCAAAGTACACTCAATAAATATTTATTGTCTGAAGGTACATATATGAAAAGTAAGTAACCATTCTCTATTTTTGGAATGGAGAAACCAGCATAGAAAGTAAGTCCTTCAAAGACACATGCATATAAAACCCTAATTCATGAAGCAGAATTAAATATAAGGGGGAAAATAAAGGAAGAGGGAAACAGAGAATTCCCAAAGATGCTCAAGCTCTAATTAAGCTTAAAATTGAAAACCAAAAGCCAAGAAAACCATCTGTGACTTATTTTTACCCGGCTCTACATTTATAAGCAGGGTACAAAATATTGGTTTAGCTAATTACAATGTAGCCTCTCAACTATGCAAAAATAACTCCTATTTCATCCTCTTCATCTTTAAAAGCCATTAAATACAGAAATTAAGGACTCATCCTGTTATCATAAATTTCCTCTCTCAAGTTGACCAAAAAAAAAAGTCTATTCTAATATTTAAAAGCAAGAACGAACACTGTAAACAAGTATAAATCTTCTGTTGTTGTTATTCATTTACAATACATTGAGTTTGTCTCATACCCACTTTTAATATGTAATGAGAACTATGCATAGTAGAGCATGTTCTTTAGTCTATTTGAGGGAAATAAGCAATCTTTTTTCTGATTTTATAACAGCAGCCAGACGTGCTTTGAAGTTAAACTGTTCCCACTTTGTAATCTACAAGTAACATGGACTTGCAGCAATCTGTAAAGTCTTAACATTTACTTTCTTCATGCTCTTTTAGAAGACTTCTTGTTCTCTCATAATACCTCAAGAAAGAATACCACAATAAGGAATGTCCAAAATGGAAGATAAAAAGAACTTATGTGAAACATTACAGTCTCACAAAATATTATACAGAAAGCAAAGCCAAAAATAATTTAGTTCCAATAGCATGAATAAATCATGTGACAGAACATTTCTTGTTTGAAAAACAGAGTCACAATAATAAATAAAAATTTAAACTAGACATAAATACAGATATCTGAATGCTCTCTAATGAAAACTGGCTTTTAACATTTTATTCTGTTAAGTTTTTTAGCAGAACTGTTCGGTTACAAAGAGTTCTGTCAGTTTGTTTCTTCAGATTATTCAGGACTTGGTCAAACTGACCTCCTTATAGACTAACTAATGTTGATCAAATAGAGATGCTCCAAGGTTCCAGAAAAATAGAAAGACACTTTATCTGATATTTAAGCTGTCTTAGAGGAAAGGACATTCTCGGGCAATATATTACTAGCAGCATGACTAGAATAAGCGTTTTTAAGTCACAGCATCCGTCAGAAGAACTGCCAAAACTCTTTCTATAGCATAAAATAAATTCAGTCATCAATGTCAAACCAATTATGCTCCAAAATAATGTTTTTAAGTCAATATTTTAGAACTTGAAAAATGTTTTCCACAGAAAAAATACTACAAATGAAGGTTCATTCGTTGGTTTACTCACATTTCAACAAACATTTAATGAGCACAAATGAAATACAGATATAGACATCAATCACTGCCACAAGGAAAAGCAAATAAGCCAAAGGAACAGAATGGAAACACACATGTACTGTCACCTGATTTATGAGACAAGTAACACTGCAGCGCAGCAGGAAAAGAATAGCCTTTGCAATAAATGTGAGTGTCACCTGGATACTTGTAAGGGACAAAAACAAATCTTAACTTCCTATCTTACAACATATACTACAATCGGCCCCAGATGGCATGTAGATCTACACAGAAAAAGTAAAACAATAGAGTTGTTAGAAGAAAACATAGGAGAACATCGTCAGGAACTCAAGATAGTCAAAGACTTTAAACAGGACAGAAAAAGCATTTTTTCATGAGATGAAAATGTGAAAACGAACAGCATTAAAATTTAAAATTTCTGTTCATCAAAGACACCAGTAAGAGAATGAAGGAAAGCAACAAAGTGGAAGAAAATATTTACAATACTATATTCCAAAAGTAGTCATCCAGAACAGATACAGAGCTCTTACATATTCAGAAGAAAAAGGCAGACAACCCAACAGGAAAACTGGCAAAGTCTTCAGCAAGCACTTCACTCTGAGAGGCTACCCAAACTGTCAGTCAGCATATTAAAAGGCATCTAACTCTATCAGTCATCAGGAAAATACATATTAAAAGCACACTTGGCAATGTCACTAACCACTGTCAAGAACGGCTAAGTTTTATAATTAAAAGAAAAACTAACTGACAACACCAAGTATGGAAGAGAAAGTAGAGGGGCAGGAACCGGTACACGCCGCATCCCGATGAGGGTGCAGAGCGGCACAATCACTTTAGAAAACCGTTTGGCAGCATCTACCGTATGCATTAGCTTTGAGCTCCTTGGCTTCCAACTAGCCCACTTTATTTAGCCCAGGACCCCGAGGCTCGGCAGCGTGGGCGCGCCTCTCACCTGGGCTCGCCTGCGTGTCCGCTCAGCCGGGGGACAGCTGCGCCCGGTGACCGAGCACAGTTCTGGACCGGCCCCGGCAGGGCGACCACGGGGACGACAGCCAGGGGTCCCTCACTCCTCACAGGGGGGGTTCGGGGGCGTCCCCAGCTGCCGAGGGCTTGCAGGTGCCCCCCAGCCCTGGACAGGAAGTTCTCCCCCATGGGCTGTGCCCTCAGTGGGGCCGCCGGACTAGGGCAGGGGTGCTGTCCACCCTCGGGAGCTCCCCGCGGGATCGGGGGGCCTCACTCCCGCTGACCTCCCCCGCTCCATCCTCCGCCGGGTCCCATTTCCTCCACTGCCTGTCCTGGGAGATCTCCCGCACAAATTCTGAAGAGACCTGACCTAAGGGCGTCACCTAAAGCGTCCCCACTGTTTGTTCGCTCCTGATGAGAGCAAGGCTCTCAGTCAGCACCTAGGCCCCGGGTGGGAATGGCTGGGGGGCTGGTGACCCGATGGAAGGCCTGGGAGAGCCCTCCCCCTCCGGGTCCCCGAGCCGTGCTCAGGAAAAAAGAAAAGAATTGTACATAAAGACAGTCATGCATGAAATATATGTTAACAAAGCAAGAAAGCTTCCCAAAAGCTAAAGGTTAAAAAGGTTAAAAAGAGTAATTAAAAAAATAATACGGGAGGAATTGTATTATTTAATTGCTAGCTTTACCAAGTAAATCTCTACTTGAATTATGCATTCCTAGGGAAAATATTAACACACTCCTAGGAAAAGAAAGAATACAATTGGGGGAGAAATATATTTTTTCAACAATAACTAGAAAATTAAAAATCTAGAACATCTAATGAATCAGAAAGTAGGTGCTGACAGGCATGCCAGCAATATAAAACATGTGCCCCTTAGTACAGAGCACAAAATTAACTAGCCATAAACTGATCATTCAGAGGAAGAAAGAAACAAAAGTGCATTTGCACATTCTCATACAAAACTAAAATCAAAGTAAAATCGAAGCTTTTGAATACACTGGGTATTTAAATTATTCCACTGTGATCAAGAGATATAGTTCAACCTGATTAATGCATATGTGTTATAAATATATAAAAATGCAAGACTTTCCTATTTTACATTGTTAGTGCATTCTTCGAACAATAAAAATGTGAAACAAAACCCCAGGCAGTCCTAGTTTTAGGGCATTACCTCAAAATATTTTAGATGTTTTATCTTAATTTTATTATATGAATGAAAATTTTAATCCTCTGAACAGTTAAATAATCGTGAAAAGTACTTTATGTGCTAAGAAATGTACATCAGAAGTTTCAAATGGCTAAGGGCAAAGCCAAGTTTAAAAGGATAGCCCAGAATTTTATTTTTCACTTTGATACTGCGTTCTGGCAAACAGAAGGGGTCTTTCTGAGGGATTTCCTGTGCCCCTCTCCCACACCAGTAACTCAGCACTCCCCTCCAGTGGCGGCTTCCCCTACCCCTTCAAAGGTGAAAAGGGTCTTCTTTCGACCTCCTATTGCCCTCTCATTGTCAATGTTTTCTTCCCCTTCATTAGCATACTCCCCAAACGCCTGGGAGAGTCACACTGCTTCAAGTCCCGCCCGGCCCCTCCCCTCTAACTGTGGCCGGTGCGCAGCCGGCCCCCTCACTCTGAAGTCTCTGAAGACAGAGCTGTCCCAGGCCCTGGACACAGCCGCCGCCTACAGCCGTGCGGCTGCGAGACAAGACGCCAGCCCTGGAGGCTCACTCGTGGAGCTGGAAACCTTGAACTCCCCAATTAATCTTAGCGCCTCTCTTAACCCTACCAGTCTAGAATAACACGTTGAATCCCTTGAAGTGCTTCCCCCATCGGACAATCAATTAACTGACAGAGAGACAACCTTCCCATTTTCCTGGAACCAAACCTTCAGGCGCCCTCCTATTCAGCCCACCAATCAGCCACTAAGCATTCTTTATTCTCTTTGAAATGTGTTTCTTTCCTATCCTTTCCGTCTTCACAGAAATCACACCACTGTGGAGTCCACCACAGACACCTAAAGGAGGGTTGGTTCCCTTTCTCCGTGGCTATGCACACCCACTGTGGCCTTCTTAATACCACCTAGTTACGTGTCCTAAAGCACTGCTTTCATTAAAGGTCGGTATTAGTTTGGGGCTTCCCTGGTGGCGCAGTGGTTAAGAATCCGCCTGCCAATGCAGGGGACACGGGTTCGAGCCCTGGTCCGGGAAGATCCCACATGCCGCGGAGCAACTAAGCCCGTGTGCCACAACTACTGAGCCTGTGCTCTAGAGCCCGTGAGCCACAACTACTGAGCCCGCGAGCCACAACTACTGAAGCCCACGCGCCTAGAGCCCATGCTCCCAACAAGAGAAGCCACCGCAATGAGAAGCCCGAGCACCACAACAAAGAGTAGCCCCCGCTCGCCACAACTAGAGAAAGCCTGCACGCAGCAACAAAGACCCAACACAGCCAAAAATAAATAAATAAATTTATTTTTAAAAAAGAACATTATTAGTAGGAAGGGTTTTAGGTTTTTTTAAAAAAATAACAACCCCTGATGTCAGTGAAGAAGTAAGAAATAGACAGTCCTATATACTTCTGGTTGGAGAACAAATTGGTATACACCTTCTGGAGGGCAATGTACCAAGATCTAACATAACCTAAGAAAGCAACCAAATAGGTATAAAAGGACTCTTTTATGGAATTTTATTGCAGTATTACTTATATTAGCAATAAACTGGGAGCAACCTACATGTCCAAAAATGTCAGAATGTTTAAATAGGTTATGAACTACCTACCCAAAAGAAAAATTAGTGCCACCATTAATATTCATGCTAATAGAACTATTATAAATTTATACCAAATTTAAAACAGCACATAATAAAATAGTAATTATAATATGACCCCAATTTTGTTTAAATCTTAATTTTATAAATACACACAGAAAAAAATGAGGGAAAGATATATATAATAAAATGTTAATACAAATTTTATTCATCTGACTTTATGTGTTTTTCAAATTTTTCAAGTTACAAATTATTTTGATAATAATAAAGTGGGATTAAAAAAATTGATCAAACCCCTTTTCACTTCCTGAAAGCATTTAAACAGCATATATGTAAAGTGGAATGTGGAGGGGAAAAAAAATTAATCTCACTACTGCCTAAAATTTAAAAGCTAAACTTCTCAGTTTAGCATTCAAAGCTCCAATACAACCCACAGCCTGATGGCACTGCCCTCTAACCCTACCTGAGTCCCGGTCATGGCCACACCTTTCTTCACGCCTCTTTCTGCCTCTAGTTCCTGCCCCCTCCTCCCTATCCACCCAGAATCATTCACAGCCGGCCTCTGGGCATGAAAACCACTATCCACAATGGCGGCTCATCCTGAGGTCTCCTGGAGAATTTTTTTAACCCAACTGACCTTGCTTCTCCAAGTCCTCCTCCTCTCCCCTCCACCTCAGGATTCTACTTTCTATATACCTCATTTTGGTTATACAGTTTGATCATACACTATCTTAAAGTTTATTTAACTGTTTCATGTGTATATCTCTTATTTCACCAACAAGAAAGTCAGCTTGTCGAGGGCAGGGACCATTCATGCTTCTTTGGAATGTTATTTCTCTTTCCTGTTCCCCAAGTCCTTCCCAGTGCTCACACAGTACTCAATGTCTAACAGCCAGTAATAGTCATTGTTTAGAATTAAATTAGTGCAGATGTTTTCCAAATACAACATGATTCTGCCACATCAACATACATACATGAAACAAATACTTTTTTACCCCAAGATTCCAACTATTAAGGCGAGCTTCGATGTCACTGTCATCCAAAGAAAGAGCAGATTTCTTCGAATGAATTTCCTGAAATACAAAAGAGAAAAAGAAAAACAGGATGAAAAATAAGACAAGATGGAGGGAAGAAACAAGAGGAAAGGAAGGAGGGAAAGAAGGGAATGAGAGAATGAAGGAAGGAAGGGCAGAGGGGAGGGAGGGAGGGAGGGAGAAAACAGGACAAAATATATGTCATTCAGAGTAATGAGAGTTTTGTGTGCCTTTTTTAGTAATGCTATACTACCCTCAGAGGAAAGGATTATGTTACAACTGAGTTAGTTCTCAATTCTAAGTAATGACTGTTTATTACAGCTGCTTAAGGCTATGAGATGCCTTCACAATATATTCACACAGCAACTAGATTTCAAAAAAAAAAAAAATCAAAAGAATATTTTAAAAAATAATCCAGACTCTTCTCTTTAAGTTCTTTCACAAAAAGTTTTAATTGTGGTATACCACAGTAGCTTTAAAGGTAGGTAGGGGAACACTTGGAAAAATGAATTATTTACTCTCGTTAAAATTAGTTAACAGGGAAGTTTGTATTGCTGTCCAAGAAGCTCTTTGTTCTTAAATTAATTCTCATTCATACACTGTACACAAAGAAAAATAAGCTTTGGATTCACATCATGAAAACATAATTATTTATTATGAAAAAGTAATTCTTTACTTCTTAAAAAAATTAAGGGACTTCCCTGGTGGCGCAGTGGTTAAGAATTTGCCTGCCAATGCAGGGGACACGGGTTCAAGCCCTGGTCCAGGAAGATCCCACATGTCACGGAGCAACTAAGCCCATGTGCCACAACTACTGAGCCTGCGCTCTAGGGCCTGTGAGCCACAACTACTGAGCCTGCGCACCTAGAGCCCGTACTCTGCAGCAAGAGAAGCCACCACAATGAGAAGCCTGTGCATCGCAACGAAGAGTAGCCCCTGCTTGCCACAACTAGAGAAAGCCCGCGCGCAGCAACGAAGACCCAACACACAAAAATAAATAAGTAAAAATAAATAAATTTATAAAAAAATAAAATAAAATTCCATGCTCTTTTCCCTCCCATATAATTTATTATATTACAAACTTATCAAACCAGATTAAAATTATAATTAACTCAGGAGCGCCAAAGACCTGTACCCAGAAATGGACAATGATCTGAAAGCCCTAAAAACTTTGAAAGGTAAGTCTGTGTAAAATAATAATGTATATCCTACAGTACAGCCAAAATATTTTATTTTATTTAAATTTAAATTTAATTTATTGGTATAGCATTTTCATGCTTTTAGAAAACCTCACTACTAACAAATAAATCTATTTATCTATGGTCATTTAAATTATCTGAAGTGATGAAAAATACATTTAAATGTTCTTCAGACACAGATGTAGAGAACAAATGTACGGACACCGAGGGGGGAAAGCCGTGGCGGGGTGGGGATGGTGGTGTGCTGAATTGGGCGATTGGGATTGACATGTATACACTGATATGTATAAAACTGATGACTAATAAGAACCTGCTGTATAAAAAATAAATAAAATTAAATTAAAAATTTTAAAAAAAAATGTTCTTCATATTTTACTGAATCCCCAGATTTCTATTGAACAAAATGTTGGGTTTATTATATACACTATATTAAAATTCATTATTGCCTCTACTATTGGTCCCTTGCTTTTTGAATGTTTGTGTGTGTGTGTGAATGAGAATGTCTTTTAAAATGTACCTCCCTTATTTATTTTGAGTAAATATAATGATTGATAATAAATTCACAAATATCTAAAATGTGCTGCTCTTTATATTACGATATTTATGAAAGTTCCAAACTGGAACTCTCCATCACTGGAGAAAATGGAAGGAGTTATGTTCAGAGCAAATGTGCTAAAACAGTCATGTATCACATACAACTTGCTTGTAACTAAAAGTCTCATCACCCAAGACAAGCAGAGTTATGCTGTAGGAAGCAGGCAGAGTCCTTCTCTTTATCAAGCTGACTGGAATGCTCATTAGCTCCATGGTCAAACCAAATCTATGTTAAGTAGTTAAATGCAAGAGAAGTATTCATATTTCAAGATAGGAACAGTTCACCTTCATCAGGAAGGCAGTGTTCCCTACTTCACTACAAACTAATCCCAATTTCTTAAGTTTATGACCATTGTGTGTCTAATCATTTTTAGACATATACTGAGTAAAAGGGGAAAAATAACTAAAAAACAAACCTTCTCAAAGTTATTCTTCAATGCACAGGAAAAATGATAGACTGATTAACACGATGCCTCAGAATCTTTGAGAAAGCAGAAGGAACGCTATGGAATATACCAAATACACCACTTTCTTTGAAACCAGGATATTCACCAATACCTTTAGACTTTATTGTTTGTAAGTAATCGTTGGAATTTAACAATATGAAACTAAAAATATGTGGGGATATTTTAAAACAAGAAGCAAACAAACAAAAAAACCAAAGTAGAATCTGATCTTACACAACTCTTTGGGGTAATAATCTGTCCATCTTCTCTGTAGGTTGGACTCATAGACTGTGATCTGGTTTGGAGCTTTGCAATGCATTGTTCCCTATTAAGAGATCAAAACAGTCACAGTCAGAATTGGGGGAATTCAGAGGACACAGGGGTATTCAAATCTAGGATTACAATTTTTTTTTCTTTTGGAAATGAGATGACTGTTTATATTAACAATGACGTTTCAATAGCAAAGAAAAAAGAAATACGAATAATAACCACTTGTATTTATTAAACTATAAATAAAATGTCACCTAAATGCCACATGCTTGCTTACAAACAAATGCTACTGTTAAGTGGGACTATAATAAACCACATGTATTTCCCCTTTTCCTAAGTGTAGGAAGAGAAAAATTGAAGCATACATTCTCAGAGAAGATAATTGTTTTAAAAGGTTAGCAAGTTTTGTTGGATTCATGTTTCACATCATGATGAAGTCTTAAAATATATGAAATAACAGAACTTTCACATAGCTGAAAGTCTGAATTAATTTGAAGCCATCTCAGAAACCACAGATAAATCAAAGTCCTAAATTTAAAAATATGCCGTGTTAATTTAGGTAAAACATGATAAGTACAGCATAAATAGGAAAATAGTTTAAGCTTCCAGATGAATTAGAACAAAAAGATTTTTCTCCAATATAAAATATAGTACAAAAAATGCCATTCTCAATATTCTACTTTAGCCTAGAGTCTCCCATATATTTTTTTTTTTAAAAGAGCTCTATTGAGGTATAATTGACATACAAAGAACTGAACATATTTAATGTGTGCAATTTGATGAGTTTGAACATACGCAAACACCTGTGATACCATCACCACAATCAAGGTAACAGACATATCCAATACTTCCCAGAGTTTCCCTGTGACCCTTTGTTTTTGTTTTTGTTTTGTTGTAAGAACACTTAATATGAGGTCTATCCTTTCAACAAATTTTGAGGAGCACAATACTACATTGTTAACTAGGCACTATGCTGAAGATATGGAAACAACCCAAGTATCCGTCAACAGAGAAGTGGATAGAGCAAAAGTGGTATATGCATACAATGTGATATTGTTAACTCTTTAACTGGATTATGTGGATGGCACTTGGTGCAATCATCTTCCTGTACTGCCATATTTTTATATTACCAGGGATAATGGATAAATTACTTTATCCATTATCCTAGGGAATCTAGTTTCCTAAGAAAATATTTGACTTCCCTTCATGTCCACTTCTCTCCCATATATTTCTATTCGAGCTACTTCAATGAAAGTTCCATGATCACAAATATCTATTCTCTGAATGGTTACTTCAAGAGACACAAAATGAAAACTAACCATTATTTAATGAATTAAAGCCACTGACTTTCAACCACTAGACATATCAGGATTTCCTTCACAAGTTGTGGGTCATACTAAGTATTCTCAAAAGACAGAACAGTAGCTCAAAAAGACAAGATTAAAATTAATGTGTTTTTTGGTAGTTAACAGTGACAGAATAACATTCCTTAGACTAGTTACTAAGTAATTTAGAATGTCTGAAAAAGTTATTTTAAAGAGAGCTGTGGATTTTTTTTATACCCCTACTCAGTAGTCCAGATATCCAAATACTTAAAAATAAATGAGAAAAGGAGATAAAGTAATATTTTGAGAATAATCTCATCAGCCAGTGTGCTTGAGCTGATATAAAGCATTTAAAACTTAGTATGTGGGAAGAGACACCCTGATATATCATACTAAGTAGTGGCCTGTTCTTCTTTAAGAATAGATTAAACAATCATAAAAAGAGCGATACTTAAAAATTGAAAAATGCTTAAATATTAAAAGTAATTCTTCTCATAGAAAATATTAATAAAAAGAGGACTGAAACATTTATCTATTTATTACACAGGGTGCATACATAAAACAACACATCCTTTTAAGTCACATGTAGCTGTCTTCTGTACCAATCTACCTCTTTCCCTTCATAGTAAATTTTCAAAATAAGTTATTGAATCTATGTCCTATCCTGCCATGTCCTTTCCAATCAACTACAATCTGACTTCCACTCATCCTGAAAGTGCTGTAAGTAAAGTCAGCATTGATCTCCTAGGCGCCCAAGCAAATGAGCCGTGATCTGTTCTTACCCTGGCTGCTCTCACTAAAACATTAGGGGTGGTGCTTTAAAGATGCCACATTTACTGGCTCCATAGAACCATTCTTTCCCGGTTCCTATCCGGTCCTTTAGAAATCTCCTTCACAGCTTTTTCACTAGCTTTTCTTTCTCTACCCATCTCATACATGCTATAATCCCTGGGGTTCTGTGTCTAACCATATTTATTTTCCTTTTATGTGCTTTCCCTGGTCAATCCAATATACTATTAGTTTTTCAAATAATAAGGAGAAGCTCTGATTACCAATCTACATCTCCAGCCCAAACTGCTCTCTTGGCCTCCAACCCCATTGCAAATACAAACTGAATAGCCCTACCTCCAATTCAACATGCCCAAAACTAAATTCATTCTATTTCCCCTGAAACATGCTCCAGTGCAGGCCAAGTAAAGCAGAGGCATTGCCGAAGTCAGCTTCTTGTGAAGGCAGTTGAGCCAACTAAAGAAGGAGGTCAGTATCATTGCTAAAATCCAGCTGGCACAAGAAGCACAGGGCATTAAGCACAGAAGTTTCATCTCTTGCCACTGATAATGACTCCAGCTGGAAACACAATTAACTGGAACTCTAAGGAGGTACAAAGACGGCTCAAATTCACAGTGACGGGGCTGGAGGTCAGGGTGAACAGGGAGACAGAGGGTAGGGGGCAAAGCTTAACCCTGTGTTATCCTTTAGGAAGAACAGCAGGTGCTGCCTGCCACAGAGAATAAATAGCAAGTCATGGAGCTTATAAAGACAGCCTACAGTTGGCACGGGGGACACAATTACAGTGAGGTCAGGATTACGGAGCTTTTGCCAGTGAGGAGGAGGGACTGCGGCTCAGTTCACGTGTGGGTGTCAAGCTAGCCCAGAAAGCAGGGTCTCAGTGTATGAGTAAGATTCCCTGACGTGCAAGTGCCTCCTTCCTCCTCTTGAGGAGTAAAACTAGAGGAAATATAAGTTTTTCCCTTTCGCTTTTTCCTAAAGCTAAAATATTTCAACGGCAATCCAGAAACATTCTCCCAGCATCTTTGCTGATTCCAAATACTACAGAGACACAGACTTGTCACTGTAAAAATAAAGAGATAAGTAATGAGACATATAATAAGCTTTAAAAGCCTAAAAAAAGACTGACTGAATTTCTTCCTGCAAAAGAAACTTATATATATATGGAAAATTTCTAAAATGTCTTTTTAATTTGTGTCCTCAATGTGATTCAAGTAGACATTTCAGATATAAAAAGGAAATAAACAATCTGTGATCATAAAAATGTGCTTAAAAATGAAAAACATGATTACCAAATTTTAAAACCACAATGTAAGAAGAGAATGGCAGATAAAATATAGCATAAAATCAAATCAGCGAACTAGAAAACTACTTCAAGAAATATTCTGAGAACACACAAAAAAATTAAGGGATGAATATAATAAATAAAAATTCAACAGATAAGGAAGATAAATTCAAAATCTCTCACATCAAAATAATATGAATTCCAGAAGGCATAAATAAAACAGAAACTGGGAAAACAATAATTAAAGAAATAGTAGTGACAATGCCAGTCAAGACTACATTGGAGAAAAACCTAAAGGAATAACCTAGAACATCTCTTTTAGCTTGGACAAAAATGCAATGCCCAAAACAACCCCCAAAAATGTAACATCATGCTGTTGTCAAAAAGACCACAAATAAATGTTGGTGAGGATGTGGAAAAAAGGAAAACCTAGCACCCTGTTAGTGGGTATGTAAATTGGTGGAGCCACTGTGGAAAACAGTAAGGACGGTCCTCAAAAAACTAAAAATAGAACTACCATATGATCCAGCAATTCCACTCCTGGGTATATACGCAGAGAAAATGAAAACACTAATTCAAAAAGATACATGCACCCCAATGTTCACAGCAGCACTATTCACAGTAGCCAAGACATGGAAGCAACCTAGGTGTCCATCAACAGATGAATGGATGAAGGTGTGGTACATATATACAATGGAATACTACTCAGCCGTAAAAAAGAATAAAATTTTGCCCTTTGCAACAACATGGATGGACCTAAAATGTATTATGCTAAGTGAAATAAGTTAGACAGAGAAAGGCAAACACTGAATGTTATCATTTATATGTGAAATCTAAAAAATAAAGCAAACAAATATAACAAAACAGAAGCAGACTCACAAGCTAATTGTTACCAGTAGCGAGACGGGTAGGGGGAGGGACAAGATAGGAGGAGGGGATTAAGAGGTACAAACTACTCTGTATAAAATAAATAAGATACAAGGATATGTTGTACAGCACAGGGAATACAGCCAATATTTTATAATAACTTTAAATGCAATATAATCTATAAAAATACCGAATCACTAGTTGTATGCCTGAAACTAATATAATATCGTAAATCAACTATACTTTAATTTTTAAAAATGTAATGTCATAAAAAGCACAGGAACTGAAGGTCTGCCAGGCTCTGGTTTCAGAGACAGCTAGAAAGAGCAGGAAGTATGACTCTGGACAAGTAGGAGAGAATCAAAGTTCCTCTAAGTAGAAGGACAAAGTCAAACTCATCAAGAAACCAGAAGCAGGGATGGAGTTCCCTGTTCTTGAGAAGAAGCTGAAAATCAGTGCTGGTGACCACTTCGGAAAGCTCTGGCTTATAAGAAGCTTTGTGCCCGGGAAAGGCAAGGAACAGAGACATGGCCTCAAAGCCAAGGAACTAAACTCGTCGTATGAAAGGACAGAGTTCAAAGTGAAAAGAGGGGGACTTCCATGGTGGCACAGTGGTTAAGAATCCGCCTGCCAATGCAGGGGACACGGGTTTGATCCCTGGTCTGGGAAGATCCCACACGCCACGGAGCAACTAAGCCCGTGTGCCACAACTACTGAGCCCGCGTGCTACAACTACTGAGCCCATGCTCCACAACAAGAGAAGCCACCGAAATGAGTAGCCCCCACTCGCCAAAACTAGAGAAAGCCCGCGTGCAGCAATGAAGACCCAATGCAACCAAAAATCATTTTTAAAAAATAAATTTAAAAAAAAAAAAGTAAAAAGAGGCATTTGGTTCCCCAAACTCCTATAAACAGGAGGCAGGCTGAGAAAACTACTCAGCTTAAAACAAATCATTGCTTCTGTTAAAAAGAAAAAGAAAAAGATAATTCAGAAGGAAAAGTCAAGAACCCAAAAGACAGAGCAGAGAACCACGAAGAACACTTCCAGGAAGCAGCACTAAGCCCTAATCAAGAAACTGGCAACCAACACCTGCTAGATTTCAGAATTTCTATAGAACTGTCATTGGTTTGTGTCTCCCATTTTCCCTGTTTTTTAAATGGGAATTCTCCAGTGCCTCTCTCACCACTGGGAGAGGGGGAGGGTATGTTGGGGGCAGTGGTCGGGGGAGATAACTTACAACTTTAGTTCACAGTTGTTTAGAATGGAAGAAGCCACACCAGGAAAGTCTCACCTACACCTAGATATGATTTTTTATTAGGTTTATTGAGGTATAATTTATATACTGTAAAGCCATACCCATTTAAAATGTAGAGTTTTGACAAATGTATATACCTCTGTAACCTGTACAATGAAGATACAGATTCTTTCCATCACACCCAGAAGTTCTCTTGGCCTCCTTGGCAATCAATCTACTCCCTCCCACAAACCCAGGCAACCTGCATTTTGCAGAATCTCTTATATATGGAATCAAACAGAATGCACTTTTTATGCCTGGCTCCTCTCACTAAGGAAGAGAGATTTAGCCATGTTGTTGCACGTATCAAAAGTTCATTTCTTTTTATTGATTAGAAGTATTCCATTATATGCATGGACCTTAATTTCCTTTTTGATTCATGTACTGATGGACACTTGTCTCCACATTTGGCTATTATGAATAAAGCTGCTATGGACATTCGAGAATTTATGTGGACATACATTTTCATTTCTCTTGACATGTAGGAATAGAATTGTGAGGTCATACGGTAAATTATCTAAAACTTTGTAAGAAACTGGTAAACTGTTTTCCAAAGTGGTGGTGCCACTTTATACTCCCATTAACGCTGTATGAGACTTCCAGGTTCATCTCATTGTCACCACACTTGGTTTTGTCTTTATCATTGTAGCCACTCTAATGGGTGTATAGTGGTATCACATTGTGCTTTATAATTTTCACTTCCCTGATAAAGGATGATGTTGTCCATCTTTTCATGTGTGTACATTAGCCATTTATTTATATATACATTTAGTGAAGTGTCTGTAAAATCTTTTGCACATTAATTGGGTTGTTGTCTACTTTTCCTTGAGTCGCACATATTCTAGACACAAGTCATTTATCAGATATATGTATTTAGAATATTTTCTCTATATGCGGGGAGCACCATCTATCCATGATATAATACCTTTTGTATATTTTCTGGATACAATATGCTAATTAAGAATTTTAAAATCTATATTCATGCAGGAATACTGGTATGTAGTTTTACATTCTGGTAATGTCTGTCTTCTTTTGAAAACAAAGTAATACAGACTTACCAACGTGAGTTGGGAAGCATTCCCTCTTTCTCTATTTCCTGAAAAAAATTCATGTAGGATGATATCATTTCTTCCATAAAAGCCTGATAGAATTCACCAAGGAAGCCATCTGGGCTTGCAGATTTCTTTATAGGAAGGTAGTTAATTATAAAATAAATTTCTTTGGTAACTATAGGGATACTCAGATTTCCCATTTCTTCTTGTCTTTTAAGGAATTCTTCTATTTCATCCAAATGTTCACTGATACAAAGTTGTTTATAATAGCCTCATTATATTCTTTTTTTTTTTTTTTTTTTTGGCCATGCCATGTGGCTTGCAGGATCTTAATTCCCTGACCAGGGATCGAACCCAGGCCCCTGGCAGTGAAAGTGAGGAGTTCTAACCACTGGACCACGAGGGAATTCCCGCCTCATCATATTCTGAATGTCTGTAGGATCTGTGTGGAGCCTCCTCTTTCATTCATTCCTGACATTGCTAATTTGTGTTTTCTCTCCCATTTTTAAATTTTTAACTGTGGCAAAATGCATGGAACATAAAATTTACCATCTTAACCACTTTTAAGTGTTAAGAGTGGTTGGAAGTACAATCACAGTGTTGTGCAACCACCATCACCATCCATCTCTAGAGTTTTTCCACCTTCCCAAGACTGAAACACTCTACCTATTAAACAATACCTTCCCTTTCTCCTCTCCCCTCAGCCCCTGGCAAACACCATTCTACTTTCTGCCTCTATGAATTTATACTTCATATAAGTGGAATCATACAGTATTTTTCATTTTGTGACTGGCTTATCTGCCTTAGAGTAATATCTTCACGGTTCACCCATGTTGTAACATGTGTCAGAATTTCCTTCCTTTTTAAGGCTCAATAATATTCCATTGTATTATATGCCATATTTTTATGCATTCATCCATTGATGGACACCTGGGATGCTTCCATCTTTTGGCTACTGAAAATAATGATGCTATGTACAAGGGTATACAAATATCTGTTCAGGTCCCTGTTTTCAATTATTTTGGATATATACACGGAAGTGGGATTTCTGTATGATACAGTAATATTTTTTTAATTTTTTTGATGAGCTGCTGATGGTGTTCAACCACAGCTACACTATTTTACATTCCCACCAACTGTACACAGGGGTCCAACTTCTCCACATCCTTGCCAAACACTTGTTTTGTTTGTTTGTTTGTTTGATAGTAGCCGTCCTAATAGGTGGTATCTCATTATGGTTTTGACTTGCATTTCCAGAATGATTACTGATCATTTTTTTGGAGAAATGTCTATTCAAGTCCTTTGCCCACTTTTTAATCAGGTTGTTTGTTTTTGTTGTTGTTGAATTTTGGGGTTCTTCACATACTCTGGATATTAACCCTTTTTCAGGTAGGTGATTTGCAAATATTTTCTCCCATTCCACGGGTTGCCTTTTCACTCTGCTGATTGCATCCTTTGATGCACAAAAGTTTTTAATTTTGACATGGTCCAATTTATCTACAGCTTTTTTTGGTTGCTGCTTGTGCTTTTGGTATCATATCCAATAAATCAATGCCAAATCCATCGTCATGAAGCTTTCCCCCGATATTTTCTTTTAAGAGTTCTGTAGTTGTAGCTTTTACCTTTAGGCATTTGTATCCATTCTGCGTTAATTTTTATATATAGTAAAAAGCAAGAGTCCAACTTCATTCTTTTGCATGTGAATATCCAGTTTTGCCACACCATTTGTTGAAAAGACTGCCCTTTTCCTATTGAATGGTCTTGGCGCCCCTGTCAAAAATCATTTGACCATATATGCAAGGGCTTATCTCTGGGCTCTCTATTCTAATCTATTAGTCTCTATGTCTGTCTTTATGCCAGTACCAGACATTTTTATTAATTTAGCCAATCATTTATTTGTTCATTCATTCATATTCATTTAACAAATAACTGAGTTATTAACTGTGCTCCATGGTACAGTGACAGGCCTTAGGAATGTAATTGTGAGCAAGACAGAGTCTCTCTCCTCAAGGAGCTTTGTGAAGAGGAACCGCAGACTGATACCAGAACAGACTACACCCCTTCTATAGTTTGTTAAAGGTCATTCCCAACAGTCTTTGCATCATCTTCATAAAACATGAAGTCATAAGGGGAAAAAAACGCTTTATTGATTGCTACCTAGAGGTACCTAAGTACCGTGGCCTCTACATCATTATTACTGACAAATTGTGGTGCCTCCCTTACCAAATTTGGTCAGTGTATTATGTGTTAACGGGCACACTCACATTTACAGTGGTGTCTGTCCTTTGTATAGAGGTTGGTTTGGGTACATTTCCTCTTTGTTTCAACACATACCGAGTACAAAGAACATCTAGAGTCTCCATAGGTGTGTGTGGACTTATATATATTTTTGGTGCTCTCTCCAAGTGTTTTTAGCATCACAGTGTAGCCAAGCAAGAAACATTTAATTCAAAAACTGCTAGTTATTTTTTATTTAAAATGCAAAAAAAAATATGTTCTTTCATTACAAAAGGTAAATAAAACTGGCAACAGATCTAGCTTCCCACGTTTCCCAGCACAAACACCAAACGTGAAAGTGAACTGTAGGGTTGCATACAGTTCTCTCTTTCCTTCATGTTTCTTCGACTAGCATCAGCATTGACTGTCCTGCAAAATAGCCTTGTTTCCCAGAAACAGGAAGACTACTATAACTGGGTTGGGAAATCTCTCCTTGCCAGATCCAAAGTAATAATGATAGAAAAGTAGATTAAAAATATTTACATGGTTGTAACATTTCTGATGGGTTTTTTTCAACTCTAGCAATTTTATAGCCACTTTTTACCTCTTCTTCTTTCCACACCTCTTTAATCTCTATTATGAGGTGCTAGCTACTAGAAGGGAGGTAAGATTAAAACTGCACACTGGTGCAGAAAGCTCACTCTATCCTTTGAGGATAGCACGACACTGTTTAGATTACGTGGCACTGTAGGAAGTTTTGAAATTAGAAAATGTTAGAATTCCAGTTTTGCTTTTCTTTTCCAAGACTGTTTTAGCTATTCAGTGTCACTTGAGATTCCATATGACTTTTAGGAAGTATTTTTCCTTTTCTGAAAAGAAAAAAAAAAGCCACTGGAATTTTGATAGGGATTGTATTGGGTTGGCCAAAACGTTCATTCTGGTTTCCCATGTTACCCAACCCAATATTATTCAATATATCACTTTGGGTTGTATAGTACATCTTAACAATATTAAGTCTTCCAATCCATGAACACATGTCTTTCCATTTACTGGTGTCTTTTTAAATTCCTCTCAACAATATTTTGTGGTGTTTTTAGTGTACAAGTCCTTGGTTACGTTTATTCCTAAGTATTTTATTCTTTTTGACACTGTTGTAAATGGAACTGTCTTCTTAATTTCCTTTTCAGATTGTCCACTGTTAGTGTATAAGATTGTGACTGATTTTAATTTGTTGGTTTTGTATCCTGCTACTTTGTTGAATTTGTTTATTAGTTCTAATAGTTTTTTGTGGAATATTTAGTTTTCTGTATATAAGATCATATCATTTGTGAACAGAGATCATTTTTCTTCTTTCAATTTCGATGACTTTTCTTTTTCTTGCCTCACTGCTCTGGTTAGGACTTCCAGTACTGTGTTGAATAGAAGTGATGAGAGTGGGCATCCCTGTCTTATTACTGCTCTTAAAGGTAAAACTTTTGCTTTCACTCTTAAGTATGCTGTTAGCTGTGGGCTTTTCATATACGGCCTTTATTATTTTGAGGTAGTTCCCTTCTATTCGTACTTTGTCAAGTATTTTTATCATGAAAGGGTGCTAAATTTTGTCACATGCTTTTTCTGCATCAATTGAGATGATCACGTGTTTCTTTTCCATCATTCTGTTAATGTGTACTATAATGATTGTTTCATTTGTCAAATTTTCCTTGCATTCCAGGAATATATCCCACTTTGTCATGGTGTATAATCCTTTTAATGTGCTGTTGAATTGTTTGCTAGTATTTTTTTCAGGGTTTTTTCATCAATATTCATCAGGAATATTGGTTTGTAGTTTTCTTTTCTTGTAGTGTCTTTGTCTGGCTTTGGTATCACGGTAATGCTGGCCTCATACCATGAATCTGGAAGTATTCCCTCCTCTTCAATTTTGGAAGAGTTAAGGAGGATTGGTGTTAACTACTCTTTAAATGTTTGATAGAATTCACCAGTGAAGCTATCTGGTCCTAGGCTTTTCTTTGTTGGAAGGTTTTTGAATACTGCTTCAATCTCCTTACTAGTTATAGGTCTGTTCTAGAAATAGAAATAGATTTTCTATTTCTTCATGATTCAGTCTTGGTAGACTGTGTCTCTAGGAAATTATCCACTTCATCTAGGTTACCCAATGTGTTGGTTTACAACTGCTCATTGTACTCACTTATAATCCTTTTTATTTCTGTAAAATCAGTTTACTATCTCTTCTTTCATGTCTGATTTCAGTTGTCTTTTTTTCCTAGTGGTTTCCATGATTTTCTCTAATGTTTTCCCATTTTGTTTTATTTCCTTTCTTCTGCTAGCTTCAGAGTTTGTTCTTTTCTTAGTTCCTTAAGATGTAAATTTAGGTTGTTGATGTCAGATTTTTCTTTTTTAATGTAAGATTTTACAACTATAAATTCCCCTCATAGCACTGCTTTCACTGCATCCCATAAGTTTTGGTATGTTGTGTTCTCATTTGTTTCAAGATATTTTCTGATTTCCCTTTTCTTTTTTGACTTCTTGACTATGAGTGTGTTATTTAATTTCCACATATTTATGAATTTTCCAGTTTTACTATTGATTCCTAGTTTCCCTACATTTTGATCAGAAAAGATACTCTGTATGATTTCAATCTTTTAAAATATATTGAAACTGGTTTTGTGGACTATCAAATGGTTTTATCCTGGAGAATATTCCATGTACACTTGAGAAAAATGTATTCTACTGCTGTTGGATGGAATGCTCTCTATATATCAGTTTGGTCAAATTGGTCTGCAGTGTTGTTCAAGTCCTCTGTTTCTTTATGATCTCCTGATTGTTCTAACCATCACTGAATGTGTGGTACTGAAGTTTTCTTACCACTATTGTAGAGCTATTTCTCCCTCCATTCTGTTGATGTTTGACTCATATATTTAAGACTTCTGATGTTTGGTGCATGTATGTTTATAACTGTTATATCTTCTTGGTCCATTGACCCTTTTATCATTATATAAGTTCATTCTTTGTCTCTTGTAACAGGTTATTACTTAATCTATTTCTTATAATACAAATCCACTCCTGCCCTCTTTTGGTTACTATTTGCATGGAATATCTTTTCCATCCTTTCACTTTCAACTTGGATGTGTCCTTAGAGCTAAAGTGAGTCCCTATGCTCAACATCACTAATTATTAGCATATAGTTGGATATCATTTTATTCAACTGCCTTTGTAATCCTATAAAAAATTAAAAGTGGAGTTATAAACCAGAATTACCATTCTACAGGTTTTTATATTTGCCAATGTATTTCTTTCTTTTTATTTCATGAGTGTAACTAGAATTTATCAATTTTATTTAACTTTAAAAAAAAACCAATGTTTGCCTCCATTGACTTTATTGTTTTCCTTTACTGTTTCCTGTTGCATTGATTTCCACTCTCATCTATTTTATTTCCTTCATTCTGCTTACATTGGATTCACTCAGCTCTTATTCTTCCATCTTCCAAAGGGAGAAGCTGTGACCACTGATTTTGGATTTTTCTTCTTTTCTAACACAAGCATTAAAAACTAAATTTCCCTCCAAGCTGCCTCTCATAAATTTTGATATGTTGTATTTTCTTTATCATTTGGTTCAAAATTTCTATAAACCCTTGTGATTTCTTTCTTGACAAATAGGTTATTTAGAAGTGAGTTTTCTTAATTTATAAACGTTTGATGGCTTTTCTGGATGTACTATAATTGTTTCTTTCTTATTAAATTCCGATGAGATCAGAAAACATGCTCTGTGTGACGTCCATCCTTTGAGACCAACTGAATTTCTTTTACAACCCAGATATGACTTATCTGGATGAACATACCATGTGCACTTGAAGAATGTGTAATCTGCACTTATTGGATGGGGTATTTCTTAGATGTCAACTAGGTTGAGGTAGCTCAGAGTATTGTTCAAATCTTCTATATCCTTGCTGATTCTTTGGTCATGTTGCTCCATAATTCCTAAGAAAGGGATGTTAAAATCTGCAACAGTGGCTGCAGATTTGTCTATTTCTCTCTTTAGCTCTTGTTACTTTTTGCTACACGTATTTTTTTAAAAAACAGATCTTTATTGGAGTATAATTGCTTCACAATACTGTGTTAGTTTCTGTTGTACAACAAAGTAAATCAGCCATATGCATACATATATCCCCATAGCTCCTCCCTCTTGCATCTCCCTCCCACCCTCCCTATCCCACACTTCTAGGTCATCGCAAAGCACCGAGCTGATCTCCCTGTGCTATGCTGCGGCTTCCCACTAGCTATCTGTTTTACATTCGGGAGTGTATATACGTCGATGCTCCTCTTACTTCGTCCCAGCTTCCCCCTCCCCCCGCCATGTCCTCATGTTCATTCTCTATGTCTATGTCTTTATTCCTGCCCTGTCACTAGGTTCATCAGTACCATTTTTTTTTTTTAGATTCCATATATATGTGTTAGCATACGGTATTTGTTTGTCTCTTTCTGACTTACTTCACCCTGTATGACAGACTCTAGGTCCACCCACCTCACTACAAATAACTCAATTTCGTTTCTTTTTATGGCTGAGTAATATTCCATTATATATATGTGCCACATCTTCTTTATCCATTCATCTGTCGATGGACATTTAGGTTGCTTCCATGTCCTGGCTATTGTAAATAGTGCTGCAATGAACATTGTGGTACATGTCTCTTTCTGAATTATGGTTTTCTCAAGATATAAGCCCAGTAGTGGGATTGCTGGGTCATATGATAGTTCTATTTTTAACGGAGCTGGAGGAATCAGGCTCCCCAACTTCAGACTATACTACAAAGCTACAGTAATCAAGACCGTATGGTACTAGCACAAAAACAGAAATACAGATCAATGGAACAGGATAGAAAGCCCAGAGATAAGCCCACTCACATATGGGCACCTAATTTACGACAAAGGAGGTGAGAACATACAATGGAGAAAAGACAGTGTCTTCAATAAGTGGTGCTGGGAAAACTGGACAGCTACATGTAAAAGAATGAAATTAGAACACTACCTAACACCATACACAAAAATAACTCAAAATGGATTAAAGACCTAAATATAAGACCAGATACTACAACTCTTACAGGAAAACAAAGGAAAAGCATTCTTTGACATAAACCACAGCAAGATCTTTTTTGACCCACCTCCTAGAGTAATGGAAATAAAAATAAAAATAAACAAATGGAACCTAATAAAACTTCAAACCTTTTGCACAGCAAAGGAAACCATAAACAAGACGAAAAGACAACCCTCAGAATGGGAGAAAATATTTGCAAATGAAACAACGGACAATATATACAAGCAGCTCAAAATATACAAGCAGCTCATGGAGCTCAATATCAAAAAAACAAACAATCCAGTTAAAAAATGGGCGGAAAACCTAAATAGACATTTCACCAAGGAAGACATACAGACGGCCAAGAGGCACATGAAAAGATGCTCAACATCACTAATTATTAGAGAAATGCAAATCAAAACTACAATGAGGTATCACCTCACACTGGTCAGAATGGCCATCATCAAAAAATCTAGAAACAATAAATTCTGGAAAGGGTGTGGTGAAAAGGGAACCCTCCTGTACTGTTGGTAGGAATGTAAATTGATACAACCACTATGGAGAACAGTATGGAGGTCCCTTTGCTACATGTATTTGTGAAGCTCTATTATTTGATGCATACACAATTATAACTGTTATGTCATGCTTATGAATTGACCCCTATATCATTACAAAATGATTCTATTCATCTCTGGTAATTCTCCTTGTCTTAAAGTCTATTTTATCTGATATTTAATATGGCCATTCCAGCTTTCTTATGTTTGTTGTTCCCATTACACATCTCTTTACATCCTTTTAGTTTCAATTTACTTGTCCTTGTATGTAATGTATGTCTCTTACAGACAACACACAGTTTGTTCATGCTTTTTTATCCAATCTAACAACTGCTGCCTTTAGAGTGTTGAGTCCATTTACATTTAACATAATCACTGATATGGTTCTATTTAGTCTGCCATTTTGCTATTGGTTTTACATTTGTCCCATCTTTCTTTGTTCCTGTTCTTTCTCCCCTACCTCCTTTGACTATTGTGTTCATTGTGTTCAGTGTTCATTGACTATTTCATTGTATTCCATTTTAATCCCTCTAGTTATATTTCTTTCTAGCTATATGCCTTTCTATTATGTTTTTAGTACTTGTTCGAGGTATGTGCTAGGCTAGCAGTCCCCAACCTTTTTGGCACCAGGGACCGGTTTTGTGGAGGGCAATTTTTCCATGGACAGCAGGGTGGAGGGGAATGGTTCAGGTGGTAACGTGACCAATGCGGAGCAGCAGATGAAGCTTCGCTCGCTTGTCCGCCACTCACCTCCTGCTGTGCGGCCCAGGTCCTAACAGGCTGCGGACCGTTACCAGTCCGTAGCCTGGGGGTTGGGGACCCCTGTGCTAGGCAATATCTAATATGCCTCCCAGTTATCCCCACATCCCTTGTGTAATGCCCTTTTCTTGAGTGTGGACTGAACCTAGTGACTTACTTCTAATAACCAGAATCTGGCAAAAGTGATGGATTATCACTTCGAAAACTACCTTACGAAAAGACTCTGGCTTCCATCTTGCTTACTTCCTCTGATGGAAGCCAGCTGCCTTATTGTGGGCTGTCCTACAGAGAAGTCCAGAAGCAAGTAACTGGATGAGGCCTCTGGATGACAGCCATAGAAGACTGAGGGCCCCAAACCAAGAGCCCACATATAACTGAATCCTATTAAACATATAAGTGAGAACAGAAATGGATTATTCCCTCAGTTAAACCTTCAACTGAGACCACAGTCTCAGCCAATACTTTGATTTCAGCTTTACAAGAGAACCTGAGCCAGAAAACTCAGCTATGCTCATGAAATAAATGTTTGTTGTTTTAAGCTGCTAAGATTTGGAATAATTTGTTACACAGCAATAGATAACTAATAATGATTTGGGTACATGGAAGTAAGGTGCTGCCTAAAAATTCGCAAGTGTCTTTTGAACCAGGTAGTGGTCAGAGTCTAGAAGGATTTTCAGTAGTGTGCCAGAGAAATACAAAATTGACTTTAACAGGCTGTTAGTAGAAATCTGGAATTTGAGGACATTGCCAGTAAGGGCTCAAAAGGAAGTGAGAAATCCTTTTTATACAGTGGTAGAAAGCCACACCATCATCTTCAATAACACAAAAAATAGAAAACATGCCTAATGAATTGGGTGAGTGCTATAGCTAAGTAGATTTCCAAGCAAAGTATGTCTTGCTGCTTACAGTAAAATGCAAGGAGAGTAAGAAGTTAAGTGAAGGACAATTAAAGAAAAAGGAACTGGGGCTTCATGGTTTTAAAAATTCTTAGTCTCTCCAGAAGGCAAAATATGAGCAATTAAGAAATGGCACCCAAGCTAAGTTTGCGCACTGCCTAGAGATTAAACCAACAGTATAAATCAAAAAACCTTTTGTTAAGATCAAAAAGATCAGGGCTTCCCTGGTGGCACAGTGGTTAAGAATCAGCCTGCCAATGCAGGGGGCATGGGTTTGAACCCTGGTCCAGGAAGATACCACATGCCGTGGAGCAACTAAGCCCGTGCGCCACAACTACTGAGCCTGCACTCTACAGTCCGCGAGCCACAACTACTGAAGCCTGTGCACCTAGAGCCCGTGCTCCACAACAAGAGAAGCCACCGCAACGAGAAGCCCGTGCACTGCAACGAAGAGTAGCCCCAACTCGCCGCAACTAGAGAAAGCCCTCACGCAGCAACGAAGACCCAACACAGCCAAAAATAAAATAAATAAATTTATTAAAAAAAAAAAAAAGATCGGGCTTCCCTGGTGGCACAGTGGTTGGGAGTCTGCCTGCCAATGCGGGGGACACGGGTTCGAACCCTGGTCTGGGAGGATCCCGCGTGCCGCGGAGCAGCTAGGCCCGTGAGCCACAGCTACTGAGCCTGCACGTCTGGAGCCTGTGCTCTGCAACGGGAGAGGCCGCGACAGTGAGAGGCCCGCGCACGGCGATGAAGAGTGGCCCCCACTTGCCGCAGCTGGAGAAAGCCCTCACACAGAAACGAAGACCCAACACAGCCAAAAATAAATAAATAAATAAATAAATAATTTTAAAAAAAGATCAAAAAGATCAAAGGTGGTACATCAGAGTACATTCACACATAAAGACCTTTAAAAAGATTAAGGGTGTGCATCTCAAACAACAGGGCTTCTGAAAAACTTAAGGACACTGTCCTTCAATCTTCTGAGAAGTAACCCAACCTAAAAAGAGATTAGTATATGTGGCTTTTGTCTAATGGAGTGAACACACATAGGATTCATAGGAGGTCTACAAAGGTTTTGAGAAAATTATATCAGCAAAATCACTGCCCTTGGACTGAAAGGGACAGAGTACAAAATGAAAAGGGATCATTGGACACCCAAAATTCTTCTGGAAGGAAGCAGACTAAGAAAACTACTCACCTGCAAACACAAACTACCCAACCGCAAACACATACTATTTTTCATGAAAAAGAAAGGATAACTCAGAAAATGGAATCAAAAACCTAGTGGGAGGAGCCAGGAGACATGGAGTATTATACCCAGATCTTGAGCCCTAATTAAGGAACTTCCAACATTTGCCCAACTGGATTTCAGAATTGCTATGGACTTCTTTGTACCTCCTATTATTCTCCTTTTTAGAAATGTCTATAGTAATTATTGTATGTTGGGCGTGTGGGGAGCAGCTAACTATTGGAATAGACATTTCTCCGAAGAAGAGACACAAATGGCCAGTGAGCATGTGAAAAGATGCTCAGCATCATTAGTCGTTAGGAAAAATGTGAGTTAAAACCACAATGAGATACCACTAACATGCTCATTACAATGGCCAAAATCTAAAACACAGAAAATACCAAGAGTTGAGGATGTGAAGAAACTGGAACACTCACATTGCTAATGGGGATGTAAAATGGTACTATTTTGGAAAATGGTTTGATTCCCTAAAAAAGTTAAAAATACACTTACCACACAACCCACTGCTGGATATCTACACAAAAGAAATGAAAAACACATGTCCAAACAAAAAAACGTATATGAATGTCCATAGCAGCATGATTCAGAATAATTAAAAACTGGTAACAATCCAAATATCTATTAACTAGTCAGTGGATAAACAAATGTAATATACTCATCAATGAAATACCATTCAGGAATAAAAAGGAATGAATTACTGACACATGCCACATGAACTTCAAAAACAATAACCAGATGCATAAGACTACATAATTCATGATTCCACTCATATGAAACTTCTAGAAAAGGCAAAACTATAGTGACAGAGAGCAGAGCATTGCTTGCCTGGGGCTTGGAGTAATTCCATATTATAAAGATATTAATTCTTCCCAAATTGATCTACAGATTCAATGCATTCTCAATCAAAATCTCAACAGGGGCATGTGTGTGTGTGTTATTAAAACTGGCAAGATAATTCTAGAATTTATATGGGAATGCAAAGGACCAAAAAGAGTCAAGGCAGTCTTAAAGAAGAAGAAACCTGGAGGGCATGCACTACACTACCAAAAATCAAGACTTATTTTAAAGCCACAGTAACTAAGGCAGTGTAGTATTAGTACACAGACAAAGAGACCATCGGAGGAGACAAGGGTCCAGAAACTCACACAAGTAAGATTTTCTGGTTTACAATAATGCTGTCAACTATAGTAGTGGGGAAAAATAGCTTTTTAAAATGATACTGGGTCAAATGGCTATCATTTATCCACAGGAGGGGTGGGGGGATGACCCCTACATCACTTCATACATAAGAATCAACTCCAGATATAGCACATATCCAAATGAGAAAGGTAAAATTAGGAAGCTTCTAGAAGGTATCCCCATGATATTGAGACAGGCAAGGTAAGAAATCTTAAACAGGACACACACAAAAAAGAATATCAGAGATGACTGACTAAAAATAATATTATAATTAAATATTGTTCAACAGAACATACCAGTGAATGTGGGAGAAGACATTTGCCATACATGTATCAAAGAATTTGTTTCCAGAATATATAAAGAGTTGCAAAAAATCAATGGAGAAAAGACTGACAAACCATTTCTATTAAAATGATAACAAACAGGAACTTCACAAAAGAAGATACCCAAATGGTCAACAAGCATAGAAAAGTGTGCTCAATATCATTAGTCATGAGGGAAAATGCAAATTAAAACTCACATCCACCAGCCTAGAATTGCTAAAGCTAAGAGAAACTGACCAACCAAGTACTGGTAAAGATGAGGAGCCACAGACTTTGAAAGCCTTACTGGTGGAAATGTAAATTGCTATAACCATTTTGGAAAACTCTTTGGCAGTATCTACCGTAATTACACTTCCAAGTCAACACAGTATACATATGTGCACTAAGACGTGTGAAAGAATGTTCACAGGATTATTTGTAATAGCTAAAAGCTGGGAAAGCCCCAAACATCCAACAATGGCAGAATGGACATAAAAATGTGATATATTCACACAGTAATAAAATAAAAAGAAAAATCCATTGCTAAATGCAACAACACGGATCAATCTCACTACATAATGTTGAACAGAAGAAGCTGGAAAAAAGTGAAACCAAAAACTAATCTATGTTGATATAATGCAGAATAGTGGTCACCTTTTTATGAACCAAAAACTAATCTATGTTGATATAATGCAGAATAGTGGCCACCTTTTGCGGGGACGATAAATGATTGGGAGGGAGCGAGAGAGAGGTTTCTGGAGAGCTGGTCATGTTCTCTATCTTGATCTAAGCAAAGAAATGATCAACACAAAATGCAGAGCGCTGGCCTTTCAGGACAAGGGGGAGGAAGGTCTCCTGGAGTAGTGATGTGCTATTTCTTGGCTGGGTTAGCAGCGTAGGGATGTTTATTTTCTAACTGCTCTTTAAACTGTGCCTGTCATTTTCATACACTTTTTACATATATGCTATGCTTCACAGAGGTAAAACTTCTTAAGAGTAATACAACTACTGCCTTATAAATCAGAAAACTAAAATGAGAACTAACTTTAGATTTCACATCTTTGCATTCATCTGAGCAGCAAGTAATACTGTTATATACCATCTGCAGAATAGTTTTCTTACGGTATTGCTAAATATCAATGAAACATAAAAATAATTAGCAACAATTAATACCGCAGTAAAGTATCAAATAACACGGAAAGTAAGAAAATGAAAGTAACTTCCACGGATCCACAACATATTTATTTTAATATTTCAAAGGGAACTTTATTAGGAATAAAAAGAAAAACAAGGGGCTTCCCTGGTGGCGCAGTGGTTGAGAATCTGCCTGCTAATGCAGGGGACACGGGTTCGAGCCCTGGTCTGGGAAGATCCCACATGCCACGGAGCAGCTGGGCCCGTGAGCCACAATTGCTGAGCCTGCGCGTCTGGAGCCTGTGCCCCGCGACGGGAGGGGCCGCGATAGAGAAAGGCCCGCGCACCGCGATGAAGAGCGGTCCCCGCACCGCGATGAAGAGTGGCCCCCGCTTGCCGCAACTGGAGAAAGCCCTCGCACGAACCGAAGACCCAACACAGCCAAAAATAAATAAATAAATAAATAAATAAATAAGAAAATCCTAAAAAAAAAAAAAAAAAAAGAAAAACAAAACTAAATTTTAAATAAATGAGAAGCTTGACAAAAGCAAAAAATGACCAGAGATTCATAAACATTTTAAGACTTCATATTTTTCCCCATTTCCTACTTTAAAATAACACATTTGATTTTAAAATTTAAAACCAGCTTTAAAAGTCACTCATTTAAATCAACGTTTATTAATATATCTCTGGTTTAATAGTATCAACACTCAAGAGAGTATTTTAATTCCCTTTAAGTTTTACAACACACATAAGCTTACTGTCATCCTTTTTTGTTTAAAAGAACAATCAGAACTAAACTGTTCAATATTATGATCTCACAAAAAGAAACTTGCTTGTGAAACAAAGAGATACTTATTACAAAGCCCCACTCGTTAAAAAATTTTAAAAAGGAAGAAGTGACTAAATTTGTCAAAAATCTGACTCAATGAAAAAAAAAAGTCTAAAAGAAATGCAAGGCCATTATTTTCAAAGCTATTCCATCTCAGTTACAAATTGTTGTCACTAGGCTGTGCCTTGGTAAATACCTAAGAATGATATTTAATTAGCACATCACTGTTGAAAATTAATGAGCAGCTAATGGTCCCATGAGTGTGTGAAACATACTGTTCTATTGAGGATCCTAAGAAACAGTTTCCACCCCTTGTTTATGAAGCAGTCTTACCCCTAGAGCTCAAGGTTAAACGTCTACCTAACAAGTGTCCATTCTGGCAAAAAGACCAAGTTAATCCTATTTGTTCCTCACTAAACGTTCTCTCCAAACACAATGATGAAAAAGATTGACTTTTCTTTCATTAATTTAAGAAAAATGATTAATTTTTCTTTCTTCCAAAAAGACTTGTTGGGGAGAGGTCCTCTTAAACCTTAGACTGAGCAACAGGAAGCTACTAGATACTGATCACGGGCGATCCTCACCAAAGAAGGGAGATACCCACGAAGTGCAGTAAGCACACAGCACAGGTCTCTCCCGGGGGCAGAGGCAGTTTAGATGCACCAACACTCACCTCCCACTTCCCACCTAGACAGCAGCTCTCCACCTGGCAGGAAGACCCAGGTCTAGAACTCCAAGCCCCACTTGATAGCCCCTAATCTCATATGGCTACTTGAACTAATTAAACCCAAAATTCAATTCCTCAGCCACAGAAGCCACACTGCAAGTGCTCAGCAGTCACTTGTGAATAGTGCCTGCGATACTGGACAGCACAGCTGCAGAACATTCCCACCACTGCGGGGTGTTCTATTATACTGCTGCAGAATATACGTAGCATACGTATGGAATGAAGATACGTAATGTACTACAGCAGAATGTATCTTTGCCTAATCAACAGGGCAATTCTTAAATAAAATGAATGTACTTTTTGTGAATAATATTTAAGGATGTTTTACTACGTGTAACCCTAACCATAATTATTTATGCCAATGGACATAAAGAATCCCTAGGAAGGAAAGGTAATGATAAGCTCCCCCATAAATTCATCTAACAATTTAGAAGCAGGGGCTATTTATAGGGCAGTGCCATTTACATATAGAAATGGAGTTTAACAAATTTAAAAGATTCTATCTACTATAGTTGTTTGAGTATACAGACTAAAAATTAAATCAATATTTTTAAAGTGAAAAATGTTTTTTCACACAGATCAACATACTCAACCATAAGTACATTTTTTCATTATACTTGGTCACCATCTGCTGGCGATGTTCTTAAACTGCACCAGCACATGAAACGCGGGCTGTACTGGGAGACATTTTTAAAGGACACAGTCTCAGCTCTTCGCCACAATGCATTCCTGGAAAACCACATCATAAAGAGGCTCATTGTAAAGCAAATCATATTTTCCATAAGGGCAGGACTATAATTAGATTCTTCATGCCAAACTAAAATCTGGCATCAACCCATGGAAAGATCTCATTAAAGCAAGATGCAGAAATTATAGTCCTCTATACTCATTTAAAATAGGATAATTATTCTCCAAGTCCTTTCTTAAAGGTATGAACATATTTGTTATTTGAAGGACACAACATAAATCAAAAGATAAAACTTTAATTTATATAAAGTTAACCTAAATCTAATATGGTAAAAGTAATGTATAATAAATAATAATTCTGCTTGCATGCTCCTAGAATTCTTAAGCAATCTGGATGATGACCTTCATAAAGTGGCATCTGAGGAAATGCAAACAACTGCTGCCTTCTTTTTCAGCAGTGAAGTCCTCTAAAATAAGCAGCATTGTCTCTCCTCCACCGTGAAGCAGTGTTTAAAGGTCGGCATTGATTCCACATCTCTCCTCTTTGCTTTCTCCTAACTCATAACTCTTAACCAAAGTTTCCAGTAGAAATAATAAGGGGTATTACATCATTCTTTTTCATCTTCCCCTACCCAGAACCTGACTACACTCTGGTGATAAGCTACCAGACCACATCATACTTGACTGAAAAGTTATAAAAATAATTACAAGCCATTAAAACGAAGCTTCAAAACATTTTTCACAGTACAGGAGGACAAGAATAAAACCTATTATCTTTGTGTCTGTCTTTGTGATAATGCACAGAAAAAAGCACACAGAGATGACAAGAACTGAAGTCTAATATCACTTAGGCAGCTTCTAACACATGCTGTGATAAAATGTTTAAAAACAGGGCCAGCCACACTGTGTTCCCTCTATCCTGGAAAAGGGGGCTTGCTGAATTATCTAAATAAAGACTGATTCAAAGCCTCTTTTATTTTATTTTTACTTTATTTATATTTTTATTTCTTTGGCCGTGCTGTGTGGCTTTCGAGATCTTAGTTTCCTGACCAGGGATTGAACCCGGGGCCCCGGCAGTGGACGCACTGAGTCCTAACCACCGGACCACCAAGGAACTCCCAAAAGCCTCTTCTAAAATACTATTACCTCTCTTTATTCTGAGAGTGTGCAGGATTCATACTTACAATCAGAACTTTTCTGCATAGCCATTAATTTCTTTCTCTCAGGAACACAGAATGACTTTTAGGAACTGAAAATAATTAATGACCAATGGATCTTAAGACAATACCCTTTGGGAAGATTAGATAACGAGAGAAGCAAAAGAGCAGTCACTCTAACAAGCAAGCCCCTGTGTGGCCTGTTAAAGTAACCATCCCCGCACCACTGATGATGGCGTTAGCAACAGCCAGCACTTTGACAGGTCCCGTGTCAGAGGCTCGACGTGCAGTATTCACTTCACCCACACGACTCTGACGTTAGTACTACCCCCATCTCCATCTTACAGGTGACGAAACTGGGGTTTAGAGAAAGTAAGTAACTTGCCTGAGGACACATGGTTGCCAAGTGTCAGAAGTGATATTTGAGCAAAGGCAAACTGCCTCATTTCAACTCAACCTAGAAATAACCAAGAACAAAGGTATAGTCGCCCAAGATTGCTAACACAGCTCAAGTGGAGAAAAAATGGATTATAGTGAAGTTTCCATATTTGCTGCATAAAGTACTCATGCCTACATGGAACACCAGAAAGAATATGGGGTCTGGAATCACAAAGACCTAGATTCCAATACTGAATCCATCACTGGGAAAGTTTATTGACCTTACTGAAGCTGCTACCTCATCAATAAATACAAAGGGCAATTTTGCCAACCTCACAGAATTACAGAGAGGATGAAATCAGATAACTTACAAAATATTTCTAGAAGAGTATTTAGCATACAGTAAGTGCTCCATAAACGTACAACTTGCCTCACTTGGTTCCTATTTTAACGAACCAGAAATACAAGTGAAATCCACAAACATTGAGATTATTTATTGGGAAAATTTCATTCTTATGTTTAAATCTGTATATTTGCTATATATGGTTAGATTTATTAATGTGCATCACTATTGTAAATAGTGTGTATGCCCAAGCATTTTAATAAGATAGTATTTTGGAAGGCAACTTGACACTATCAAAAAATGTGTGATTATTAAAAATAACAGAGACACGTGTCCAAAAAGTTTTGAACTTTTCACACCAGATTACTCCCACTCCCTAAAGGTAAAACAGTTTCGTACGTGGCACCCAGAAATATTCCATGCAGGCGTACCCATACGTATCCATATATCCTCTTTAAAATACACACATACACACACACACACACACACACACGAATGGAAGCTTACTACACTTTCATGTACTTCTTTTGAACTTTATATACCTTAGAGATCATTCCACACTAGCCCATATATTTTTGTTACCATTGCACAAGACGCTGAACCTACAACTAATCCCACCAACAGCTCGCCCATTAAATGTTTTCCTGTGCCCAGCCACGGCATCAGTAATAGCCCCCACACACACAGGCGCGTGACGATACATGGACCAGGATGCCAACTAAGGCGTTCTCTATAACACTAAAGAACCAAAAGCAACGAGACGGGTAAGGTACAGTAAATCTACGCTACGGATTATTACCTGTGATGAAAAAGATTACACAGGTTACATGACACAGGATTAAGACACAGTTAAGTGGCAAAAGAACACTACACGTAGTACAAGCCAACTTATCATTTTTAATTACATACGTGTGGGTATGTGTGTACTATGGAATGATACACACCAAACTGTTGATGCCAACTACCTCTCGTGAGGGAAGCGAAGTAAGAACATGGAGAGAAGGGCTCTTTTTACTCTTCATAGTTCTACATTGAGACTTTTACAAAGAGCATGTACCATACACAGACTGTATAATTTTCTAAAATGAGGATAAAAACTGTATCAGTCATCTACTGCTGCATAACCAATTACCACAGACGTAACAGCTTTAAACAACACATACATTTTCTCATAGTTTCTGTGGGTCAGAAGTGCAGGTGCAGCTGAGCTGAGTCCTCTGCTTAAGGCCACACAAGGCTGCTGCAATCAGGGTTTGCCCAGAGCTGGGTTCTCATCTGGAGACTCAATGAGGGAAGAATCTGCTTCCCCACTGTCACGGTTGTCAGCAGCTTCCGTTCCTTCTGGGTATGGGATTCACGGCAGCCTGCTTCTTCAAGCCAGCAAGGAAAAGACAGCAAGCCTCTAGAGCCAGTCTGCCAGCAGGGCAGAGTCCTATGTATCGCAATGTATTCATGGAAGTGACAGCCCATCACCACTGCCATATTCTATTGGCTAGAAGCCACTCACAGGTCCTGCCCACACTCAAGGAGGAGGGACTGTACAAGGCTGTCAACACCCAGAGCAGGATCTCGGGGCCCCCTGAAACTCTGTGTACCACAAAGACAGTTAGGATCTTTACCGTCTCTCAATGGTAAGCACCTGAAAGATGACCGGGAAGTAATTTACATGGATATATCTCACGGTTGTCTAAGTGAAATTAACCAAACTGCACAGGGAGGAGATCTATGTCTACGGTCTCACTAGAAACATTTTGTAAAACCATGCTCCAAATTCAAATATAATTCAAGTATTTCATTGTCAAGAAAAGCAACAGCTATTTGACATTAAATACAATAAACTATCTCTAATAAAATGGCAAGGCAATTTGGAAAGTGGTTTTTCTAAAATAAACCATGGGTAATAACATAAGCTTACACCAAGAACTATGAAAAAGGAAAGCAAAGGATAAAACCAGGACAGGACTAGTTATGTGTTGAAACTGTCTGAAGTGAAATGCTAAGTTTACTAGTGTGCAATGTGTATTTGGTGGAAAAAAGCATGATGACAAGCCTGATAGGATATGACCTCATAATACTGCTAACGTGTCTAGAATGAGGCTGCATGCCATATCCTACAGGAAGAATAAAGGTAAAGGAAAGGTGCCGTCTCTATTGAATAGGGAGTCCTAACAAAGCGGCTTCAAAAGGACTCTGCACCTTTAATAATATAAAAAGGCTAGGACACAAACAGCATAATCTAAAATGCCATTAGAAATACTTCACATACAAAAAGGTCTAAGTAAAGCAGGATTTTATAAAGTGATCAAAAAAGAAACACTAAGGGGGAAAATCTTTTAAGATTAAAGGGGACGTTCAAAGGACAAGTTGAAGTGGTTGTAACATTTATGAGGCAGCCTTAAACTTCAGTTCTAAGTAACAATCAATTATTCACTACAGAAACATACATGTGTCAAATATTATAAGTCTCTTAAACTTTTTAAACAATGTCTTGCAGAACGGAGGAGATGTATTAGGTCAACACGAGCAGATTCTAACTTTTTCAGCAGCACAGTATGACCACTCAGAGCAAAGGAACAACTTCAGAAAAAAATATGAAGACAGACCATCAATAGATTCCACCACCACTACTGATCTGATCTCACACGTTTTGTATTTGGTTTTAAATCAATTGTATTGCCTTTAGATGAAGTAAATGTTAGTTTTATTTTTAAGTGCCTTCATGTACGTAAAATTACAAATATCTGTTAATTAATGTATGTGCAAATTCAAATTTTTAAATAGATCAAGTTAAATTAAGAGAAGCATGTAAGTAAAGATACCCCTGAGATTTGTTTTTGCAGCCCTACTTGGCCTTGGCCTTAGTGAAATTCTAGCACTCGACTAGAAAGAGACTTGCCTTTTCCAGTTGCTTCATTGTCTTTACTAATTGCACTGTTAAAAATATAAAAAGGTTAGGACACAAACAGGGCATCTCTGTAGCCTGCAACCATACATCTCTTAACTTCTTCCAAAATTTATCCTTCCCTCAACTTTTTCTAACAGTACTTTTTGCAAATCCTTGTGAGCCATTCTCTCTGCCACAATATGCCTGTCTCAGAGGGGTTGTGTCCAGAATAAATTCAATGTGTGGCGGTGCCTAACAGCCCATTCACTGCCTCGTGTACGCACTCACCAAAAACTAAGACTCATGCCGTTTGTCACAGGTGCCCGCCCAGGGCCAGGCACTGGAAATACCGTGCAGACAGGAAGAACACTGTCCCTGCGGCAGTCTCTGTAAAGAGACCACAATCTCCTTACACCCCCGCTTACTGCTACAAGGCTAACAAACTCCCACAGTCACACCTCTTCTGCTTCTGAATCTCCTAGGAAGGCGAACTTAGTGTTCAACACCACCTGCTACGGACTCACCCACTCACTCCTTCTCACTCTTCCGAACATGTCCTTAATCATACCACCTCTTCCTGTTCCATATTAATTTGTTTCCCCTTTCTAATAAAAAAATGTCATATGGACTGGATCTCTTGCTTTATGTTCACCTGTTCTTTTCCACCATAATACCTGAGGTCTGAAAAACATAACCAGACTATATCAACTATGAAGACATTTCATATTACTAATAAGATTTCTGTATCTTTCAAGGAATAAACCAAAGAAAATTATAGCAGAAAAGAGAGATTACATTGTTAACCTAATCAAATTCCAAAAATTAAAATTACCAAGAGAATGGTGAGGAGTGACGTATGAATTGACACTGTCCAATATTTTAACATTTCAGGGAACAGTGCCAAAGGTAAAACTCAAAATCTGATAAAAGTCCAATTTAAATCTATCCGTCCTAAAGGCCAAAAGTTATACTGCAGCAACAATTGTTTTATTGTGTACTTAAAAAACTCAGAAGTTCACTTTTATTTGTTCTAAAAATCCTATTTAAGCTTAGTACTCTAGTAAGAAAGCACAGTTTAATAGGGTTTATGTTTGCATTCATTATTTTATTAAATCAAAATGAATACTGTTCAATGAGGGGGAAAGGAGAAAAATTCAAGCATAAGCTTCAAGATGGATATGGAGGATGTTATATTTGGTTGAAGTCAGTGAAATGTTCTTAATTAATGCTTGTCATAAAGGAAAACAGAGAATTGTGTCATTTAAAGATTTTCAGGCACCACTTTCCAAGCAATGGAATAGATAAAAATATTTAACATATATCCAAAAAGCAGCTAAAAACATAACATAATCTTGAATATACAATAAATGGAAAAGCAAAACTGTTATTTTACCTATACAACATGCCTTCATAGCCCTCAACTTCACAGCAAAAATATAAAGTAAACCAACTACTTACCATAAAAAAAAACATGGAAAAATGGAATGTATTAACCAGTTCCAAAGACAGGCTAAATAATGAAACACACTTGAAACCCCAAGTTCATGGCGTACCTGTGGACATGGGTCAGCGACTGTACCAAAGAGCAATCTTCTCCAGAAGAAAGCGTCCGTGATTCGCTGAATCTGCGCTCACCGTTCCCCAGCTCACCCATCACCCAGTCTGGTAATCCTTCTGGGCTGGACCCTTTGGCTTGTGCTGGATTTGGTTCATCAAAATAGATGGACTGATTTTTAAAAATTAGAAAAATTATTCTTTCAAAATGTACTATATGAGATAATCAGTTAAGATTTCCATCAAGTTCAGCGACAACCTTTCAAATACTCAAATTCAATTACATAAAAATATATAAAAATGTATCATTCAATGAAATATTAAAATACATAAAATGGATAACTTATTTACATTTTAGTTGTGCTGTATAAGAAATCTGACAAATGATAAAATTACATGACAGATACATCTAAAAATAATGATTTATATTACAAAAGGAATATTAGCTGTATGAAAAGATAAGTGAAAAGTTCTTTTTAAATCTTGTGCTCTCCTATTTCTTTCTGTGATCATTAACTACTCTGCACACACACACACACACACACACACACACACACACACACACATCAGTAGGCAGAGAAACCAAAATCAATAAAAATCAGAAATAAAAATTAGGAATCTCTTCATCTAGGAACAACAGACTTGAAGACCTAGAATTTAGTTGCCACAAGCTAGCTGAAAAGTCTAAGACAGGTCTCTAGGCCTTTACATGATTAACATTTGTAAAATAAAGCCCTTTCCTACAATTCCATAAAATGAGTGTGAAAGGGAAAGCATGATACAATACACTCATATTTCAACATCTGAATCTCTTTCAGAAAATGTTCTACCTTCGGTCATTAAGAATAGATGGACCGGGACTTCCCTGGTGGCGCAGTGGTTAAGAATCTGCCTGCCAATACAGGGGACACAGGTTCGAGCCCTGGTCCGGGAAGACCCCACACGCCGCGGAGCAACTAAGCCCGTGTGCCACAACTACTGAGCCTGCGCTCTAGAGCCCGCGAGCCACAACTACTGAGCCCGCGTGCCACAACTACTAAAGCCCGAGCACCTACAGCCCATGCTCTGCAACAAAAGAAGCCACCACAATGAGAAGCCCGCACACCGCAAAGAAGAGTAGCCCCTGCTCGCTGCAACTAGAGAAAGCCCACGCGCAGCAACGAAGACCCAATGCAGCCAAAAATAAATAAATAAAAAATAAATAAATTTTTAAAAAAACTTTAAAAAGTCATTCAATCCAACCTCTCATTACATTAAATAATACATATAGAAGAGCTTAATAAACTAGAATTTACTGACATCCATAAATCATTACATAATCCAGTGAAAATTAGTGGGAAATTAAGGCTCAATATTTAAAAATTCATTTTAATTTTTTAAGAAATATTGTAGAATACTGCAGGATGACTAAATCAATTAAGTATGGTTCCATTAGAGCTCAATATCTGATTTCCATTCAAGGTGGGAAAAAACTGAATCAGGGAGCAAAAAACTAGTTTTAGCTAACATATTATCTAGGACTTGTAACTTAATAATATGACCATTCCCAAATGGGATGATAAATTGACACTTCTAGAGAAACAAACTAACGCATCTTTTGGTCAAAGACACCTACCATGTACGAAGGTAAAGTTTTCAGCGTCCCTGGCTCAGGGCGGTGGGTGAAAGGGCCCTCGAGAGCCCCTCGCCTGAGCATGTGCAGTAAGAGCTTTGCATACAGATTCCGATTCCTCCTGCCTGTGACTCCCGCTCCTGTTCCTGAAGGCTCACACAGTTTTCTAATCCAAAGTGCACACCTCTGCCGCTCTAGAAATACACAGGGGCTGTTAGAGACTTGAGTTCTCAGAAAATAAAACATTGCATTAAAGACCCATAAAACATCCGCTCTAGGCTGCAGCAGGGGTTGGCGGACAGCGAATATTTTAGGTTTTGCAGCCATGTGACATCTACCCAACTCTGCCGCTGCAGCATGAAAGCAGCCACACGCCATTCACACCACACGTCGCCGAACGGTTATGGCTGTTTTCTAATAAAACTTTACCAAAAAGGCAGCAGACTGGATGTGGCCCAGGGGCTACAGTTTGCCAACCCCTGGTCTAGAGTTTAACTTTATCTATTAACTAGTAATAAGACCTCAGGATTGCTACCAAGTAAATCTCTGAGACAAAAATGTTGCTGTAAAACCATCTCTAAAATAATTTCAGTTGTGTTGAAAACTCTTTCTGTAATTCTCATTACACAAACCAAGAGAGAGAGAACGCAACCTTATTTAGCATTTTAAACCTAATCTAAAATTGAATCTCAAATGTTTTATTTATTAAAACTGGTAATCTTCAGGGATTTGTGGATGATTTATTTAGGAATTTCTTTTAACCTCTCTAAAAATAATTGAGGGTTACATATTTACATGTAATTTTGAAAAATAATTATCCCTTTAAAAGCTACCTTAAAAATGTAGCACAGTTTAATCCACATATAATGACCTATTGACTATCTTATCTTACCTCAACACAGAATTGTTTTTAGGTCTCAGGAAAACCATTTTGACACTAATCTTTTATCAGTCTAACTCAATTTGAGGATTATATATCTAACACAAATCACAAATCTGCTTCAATCTCTTAGTTTCTAAAGGTCATATTCATTTATTGTTTTACCTACAAAAATCCCTGGGCAGATTTACCACTTTGCTCATACTGGATTTATCACTACAGGTATGAAAGGTAGTCTCTAAATAACTTTTGTATTTTTAGCTTTGAAAATTATATAGTCACGAAACAAACTTCTTGAAATATCGGGCATACTTTGGGCAAAAAGAAAATACAAACTAAAACTGATAAACTTAAGCAAACAGTTTTTCAAACTATGTATTTTTATATGCCCTGCAGCAAACTGAAATCCACATAATAGTTGATGAATAGATCTTAGTACAACAACTTGGCTAATGAAAAAAATTAATTCCTCTATTTAAAATAATGGGGAAAACCATTATCAAAAGTAGAATTTAACTATAATGAAATTTAAGTTATTATGAATGTTCAGGTTCTTGACTGGGATGTGAGTTTCTGAGCATTCACTATGAAGTAATTACATAAAAGAGGGTCAGGGATGTACCAATACATACTGACAATGAGTCATGAACCAAAGATTACAATTAATCCAATTCTATGTACCCCAAATCCTTTTTTAAAAGAAGATGAGGGACTTCCCTGGTGGCGCAGTGGTTAAGAATCCGCCTGCCAATGCAGGGGACACGGGTTCGAGCCCTGGCCTGGGAAGATCCCACATGCCACGGAGCAACTAAGCCCGTGCGCCACAACTACTGAGCCTGTGCTCTAGAGCCCACGAGTCACAACTACTGAAGCCCGCGCACCTAGCGCCCGTGCTCTGCAACCAGAGAAGCCACCGCAATGAGAAGTCACCCCAAGAAGCCCACGCACCACAAGGAAGAGTAGCTCCCACTCGCCCCAACTACAGAAAGCCCACGTGCAGCAAAAACGACCCAATGCAGCCAAAAATAAATTAATTATTTTTTTAAATTGATACTGCATCTTAAAAAAAAAAAGAAGATGAAATATGAGGATAGTTTGAAGTACATTTATAATGAGAGATTTTAATATACATTTATTCTAATCAGCAGATCTAAGACAAGAAGGAAAAAAAGGCAGTGAGTATCAGAAGAGGACACGGTATAGAAATATCATTAAATACTAATTCAACTAATCATGAATGAGCCACGGGACAGGAAATGTTCATTTTAAGAAAAGCAGAGGAAGAAAGAAGAGGTTACCATCCAACAAGGCAAGAGAAGAAGGCAGAGGAAGAGGCGTGAAGGGAAGACCACGCCAAGCCACCCTCGACTCGGACAGGCTGCAGGCCCTGTCTGGTACAACGGGTGACCACAGAATGCGTTAACTCATACACTACGCTCCCTTTTCCCAACGCAGCTCCCTGGAATAAAGATCTAATATTGAGCTGGCTCCTCATGTTGAATATGAAGTTGACTCAGATACCTCACAGAAACAGGGAACTTGGACAACACTGGGGTAAAAGCCAGTCTCCTGGTCCCACTCCGAACCCTCCTCGCAAAAGCTCCCAAATCAGATTTACCTTTACGGCCAGCCTTGCGCCTACTATGACTCAGAGAATCTTCCTTGCTCCTCAAACTCTCTTCAACTGCTCTCTGATAAACCTTAAATTACCTGAACATCTTTTACTTGAGACAAAGACTCACAGAGGAGAACAGGTTAGGAATTGCAGACAAGTTGGCAACAAAAACTCATTCACACTTGATTTTATTCAGTCAACCAATGAGCATGTAAGACGAACAGATTCTTTTCTGCTTTGATAAACAAAAGGGTCAGAGACAGGTGGACAGCAGGCTCCTGAAACAGGAACCATCTTCATGGTAGGAGGAAAAAGACGCAGGAAAAAACAGTTTCAGCTAACTTTAAAGACCCATGCAATTTAAGCTCATGACGTGTGAGAAGTGGTCTCACAGTAATAATACCTTTCCACAGTTCAGTAGGACATCATGACTAAATTTGTTTACCCTCCAACAGCTCAAGGTAAACAATCCTTTATCAGCTTAAGATGAAAACTGTTATTAAATGAATCTACTTTTCATTTTGAACGTTCATGGATTCGACTAAATAATACAAAGAAAAAAATTAATTTTAAGAACGTAATTTTCAAACGTAATCTTACCTGACCTATGGGGTAATTTTAGAACAAAGGGCTTCATATCTACCACAAAGTGATCAAATTCCGCATCCAGCTTCTCCCATTTTTCTTCTTCACTTCCCATTTCCATAATTCAGCCTGTAAAAGATTTAAAATTAAAATATTAAGATCTGTATGCTGAAAACTACAGAACTCATGAAAGAGATCAAAAGAAACTCAGTTGTATTAAATACCCCCAAACTGATCTATAGATTTAATGCAATTCCAATCAAAATCCCAGCAGTATTCTTTGTAGATATACACAAGCTGATTCTAAAATTTACGTGGAAAGTTAAAGGAATTAGAATAGCAGAAACAATTCTGAAAAAGAAGAACAAGTTTGGAAGACTCACATTACCTGATTTAAGATGCACTATGAAACTACAGTAGTCAAGACTGTGGTATTGGTGAAAGGATAAGACACATAGACCAATAGAACAAACTAGAGAGTCCAGAAATTGACCAACACAAATGTGGACAACTGACCCTCGACAAAGGTACAATTCATGGAGAAATGACAGTTTTTACAACAAATGATGCTGTAACTATTGGGGATCCATATGCATAAATTTAAACAAACAACCTCACTCTGTATACAAAAATTAACTCAAAATAAATAACAGACCTAAGTGTAAAATGTAAAACTATAAAACTCTTAGAAGAAAACATAGACGAAAGTCTTCATGACTTGGGGTTAGTCAAGGATTTCTTAGACATAACACTAAAAGCACTACCTGTAAAAGAAAAAATTGATATTGGACTGTATCAAAATGAAAAATTTCTGTTCTGCAAAGAACTCTTTCCAGGAGTTGAAAAGATAAGCTACAGCCTGGGAGAAAATACTGCAAATCATTTACCTCAGAAAGGAACTATATCAAGAATACATAAAGAACTTTTAAAACTAAACCATAAGAAAACGAACAACCCAACAAAAGTAATCAGCAGGGCTTCCCTGGTGGCGCAGTGGCTGAGGATCTGCCTGCCAATGCAGGGGACACGGGTTCGAGCCCTGGTCCGGGAAGATCCCACATGCCGCGGAGCAACTAGGCCCGTGAGCCACAACTACTGAGCCTGCGCGTCTGGAGCCTGTGCTCCGCAACAAGAGAGGCCGCGATAGTGAGAGGCCCGTGCACCACGATGAAGAGTGGCCCCCACTCGCCGCAACTGGAGAAAGCCCTCACAGGGAAAGGAAGACCCAACACAGCCAAAAAATAAATAAATTAATAAATTTTAAAAAACTTAAAAAAAAAAAAGTAATCAGCAAAAAAAAGTAGTTCCTTTACCAAAGAAGATATACAGTTGAGAAGTAAGCACGTGAAAAAGATGCTTCACATCATTAATCATTAGGGAAATGCACATTAAAACCACAGTGAGATATCACTACCTGCCTGTTAGGACAGCTGAAATTAAAAAGGCAAACGCCAGCAAAGCTGCTGCGGGCGCAGAACGAGAGGCCTTCTCACGCGCTGCTGGGGGGAACACGACGCGGTGCAGCCGCTCCGGAGGACAGGCTAGCCACTGCCCACCCGGTCACACATACCCCTAGCGGGGTAGCCAGAAACCCCCTCTTGGGCATTTATTCAGGAGAAGCAAAATCTCTATTCGCACACAAACCCGGATGTAATGTTTCTAGCAGCTTTCTTCTTCTGTAGCCACCAAACCCTGGAAACACCCACGTGTCCCTCCCCCGGGAAATGGATAAACCGCCGTGGCCTCGCCACACAACGAAACAGCGCTCGGGCAGAGGGAGGAAGGAAGCGCCCACGGGCCCCGCCACAGGGGGGAGCGTCCACGCGCGACGACGCGACGCGCAAGGCGCCGTTCCCGGAGGGCCGCGTGCCGGACGACGACACCCGCTCGTACGGCATCCCCGAAAAGGCAAACGCCGCAGGCACACGGAACAGCTCGGCGGCGCGCTGGGTTAGCACTGGGGCGCACGGAGGGCACACGGGGCGCTGCGATCGCCCCGCGCGCCTTCTGCGCCCGAGGTCATCAAAACCCATTCTGAGTCTGTGTAAAACTTCATCACACTGCACGCCAAGAAAGCGATTTTAAGCGTACGTAAATGTAAAATGTTTAACTTCCACCAAAAAACGTAAAATACTGGTCCTCGTACTTCTTCCTAATCAGGAAGAAAACCACTGAACATGAAGGGGGTGGACCCCCAAACTCAGACACAGAGCTTCTGACAAAATGTCTTCCGTTAAAAATATACCCAACAGCCCACATGTTCCTCTCAGGTTCGAAACGCCTTGGTAAGGATGCGCACCATCTCCACGCCATGCACGGTCCCCAAGCTGTAATGTGTCCGGTTTACAAACCACATGTTTGGGGAAAGGCTCCGGTGTGCCCCGTCGGCGGCCCTGCTCCACAGACGCCCTCCCTCTGCTCAGCGGGCCCCTAACGTTCCCCGGGGCGCCCACCTCAACACCAGCAGCCCCTGCGCGGACGGCCCTGTCCCCGGCCCCTGTGCGTCCGCCCGCCGGCCGTCCCTCGCAGCCCGCGGCTCCCTCGGGGACCAGCGCGCCCCGCCGGGGGTCTTCCCCCCGCTCCGGCGGGCACCGCCCCCAGCCACGGCTCTCGCAAGCCCGCCCGCAACGCCCCTCTCATGAGGCCCCCGCCGGCGGACCGGACGCAGCGCTCCCCCCGCATCGCTGCCGCCCACCAAAATCCCCTCCGGCCGATCGGGTCGTTTCCTCCCTATTCCGCACGGCAGCGACCGCTCGACACCGTCCTTCGCTCCTCAGCTGAAGGTCTGCTGGAGGAAACGGGCACCGCCCTGAGGTCCCACCGGAATCCTCCGTTTTCTCCCATTTCGCCCTCCGCAAGGCAGCCCTGAAACTTTCACCAGCCCTCTCCAAGCCCCTAAGCCGTTCCAGCTCCCCTGACCCTCCACGTGGGAAGCTCACCTCCTCCTGGGAGGAACAAGGCCTGCTCTTCCCTCCACCTCCCAACTCGCCTCCTCGGGAGCACATCCTCACGTGCTCTGGCCCCGCGTCGGAAGCGCTGAGCGTCCGCCCTGCCGCCGAGACCTCCATCGCTGTCAGGGGCCTCGGCGCTGTTTCACACCGACTCCTTCCCCTCCGCCGTCCCCATTCGCTAAGCCCCGTGAGCCAACACAGCAACAAACGCTCCGAAATGTCTCAGAACCTGCCCGTGGGCCTCTTCTCACCGCCGCCCTCTCAGAGCAAGCCCTCCCCACCGCCGGCGCACCCGAACTCTCCCTGCTGCAGACCTCTCTGGCACCAGAGGTGTCCCAAGTACAAAGCTCCGCTCATCACTTCCTGTCTCCACCGCCCACTGCCACGGGACAGGATCCAAACCCGAAGTTAGGCCTGCCAGGGCCTTTGCCTTCTGAGCTCCCTACACACACGCGCACACGCACACATGCGCACAGATGACCATGCCCCACCGGTGAACTCCCTGCCTTTCTACAAACACTCCTAGCCCTTCCTTACAGGATCACACAGGCGGTCCCCCTGCATGGAGACATCAGCAAATGCAGCTCAGACATCACTTCAGAGTAGAGCTTGCCCCACACATCCCAGACTCATCTCTCCATCTCAGTGTGTACTGCTCACATCTGCGCCACGGCATTCATCACACGCTGTTACCTTTTTCTTACACATCTGTGTACTATTCACAGGTCTGCCACCATCTGTGAGATGCTCCTGAAAGGCAGGGACCGTGACTGACACATCTTAGTAGGTACCCAGCACATTCCACGGCACATAATAGAAGCTGAAGAATCGACTGGTAAATAAAAGCTAACTAAAGGGATTAATGTCCTACTTTTACATGACTAATACAGGCAAACCTCAGAAATATTGCAGGTTCAGTTCCAGACCACGGCGATGAAGCAAATATCGCAATAAAGCGAGTCACACGAATACTGTGCTTTCCCAGTGCACATAAAAGGTATGTTTATGCTATACTATAGTCTATTAAGTGTTCAATAGCATTATGCTAAAAAAATGTACATACCTACCTTAATTAAAAATTACTTTATTACTAAAATAAAAGTTATCCATCATCTGAGCCTTCAGCAATTCATAATCTTTTTGGGGGTGGAGGGTTTGAAATATTGCGAGAATTACCAAAATGTGACCCAGAGACACAAAATGAGCAAACGCTGTTGGAACATGGCACTGGTAAACTTGCTCAAGGCAGGGCTGCCACAAACCTTCAATCTGTAAAAAACGCAAAAGTGTAATAAAGCAAAGTGCAATAAAACAAGGTATGCCTGTGGTTGTTTTTTTGTTTTTTTTTTTAATTCTGTTCTGAGTACCAAATAGGTCCTCTAGAATAGAAATACTATTGCCCTTAATTCTATTTACCAAAACTGGTCATTGTACCTTCTGCATTACAGTAGAAGAAACATATTTCAAATTCAAGACTTGGTTAAGATAAATTTTATTTAAGTGCATTTTCTGATTGGTTAGTTGGCTTGGTGTTATTTGGTTGCTAGGTTTTGTTTTGCATTCCTACAATAACTAGCTGCATTCATACATAACTCCATCAGTTATGTACCTGGTAACAGAAGGCTATGATACCACTGCTGGATGTTAGATCATAAAGCTGAAAAGCAACTATTCAAGTGGATGAACAAACAAATGGAAACTCATAAACCCAGAATTTTAAGCACAGCTTTGACCTGGAAGTGTACTTCCAGGCTTAAACAGTTCATCCTGCCCACGTACTCTAACATATGCCTGAGAGCACCTGTAGCTAGGGCTAAAACAAAAAGATTCCTAATAATCACTAATTCTCAACAAATCTTTGACACAGGCAGGAGATGTTAGTGTTTAGAGGAAATGAAAACTCAGTAAAAAGACCCAAAGTCGTGAAATTAAACATAAAGCTCAGACTAAAATTCTGAAACCATTAGCTCTCAGATCCATCATATCTGACCTCTTGCCCATTTAAATATGAATCAGCAATATCTCCAAATAATAAGGAAGTTGGAGAAAAATAAAAGACAATCATAATTGCTATAATAACATGCAATACTGGAGTACACATTTTTTTTAAAAGCACAATAAAAAATCAGTGTGACACTTGGTAAAAGCTAAAACTCAGCTTTTCCTTATCCCTTATTTATTCTCCAACAAAATGAAAAAAAATTAAGTTATCGTTCCAAACTTTCAAGGAATTCTTGCTACACAAATTACATCTTATAAGTAGGTTATATCTACTTAGTCCCAGCTAATCAAAAAGTTTTATTACGATTTATTAGAATTGCAGATTTAAATTATTAGAATTAAAAACTAAGGAAAGCTGTATCTTTGACTTAGGTTTAAAATACTTAGAGCGTGCCTGCCAGTCACATAAATTAGTGCAAACGCAAAAAAGAAGTAAACTGGGTGAGTCTTGCTTATAGCGACGATACAGTTGGATCATGTCTTTTATCTAACTCACCGGCACTGTCTCTTTTTAAACCTGTGTCTATGTGGACAGCTACAAAACGGGCTCAGACCTCCTCAAGGTGCTGAGCAGTCACAGGGGTCAGCAAAGCATAAGCGGGCCGCAAACACTAAAGGTCCTGGGAAAGCGGCCACACCGCTCAGCAAGGAACCCACCCCACATACATCAGGCCCCAAACAAACACACCCCTCAAAGTTGCATAAAGTCAATTTTGTTCAACCAAGCCATACTTTAAACAGATGGCGGGCCATTACACAAAACTTGAAAACCGTCCTCCGGTACATGAAGCTGGTTTACAGGTGCCTGTTTCACCCGGCTCGCCCTTCTGGGTGTTTGGACAGTTACCGAGCACTGACCGCGCCCCGGCATCACCCTGGAGACGGGGGAGCACGCCGAGGCCTCGGGGGGCCAGTGACGGCCCGGGGGCCCCAGAAACGGGTGGCTGGGCCGCAGCCTGAGCCCTGCGGGGCGGCTCGTGCCCCCGCACCGGCCTTTTCTATCCCGTGTCCACGCCCCTGTAAACAGGGAGGGCGCACGACCCTCACTCAGCACATAGGCCGCTCGCATGGACGTCCCTCGTCCCTCGAACACTCGGACCCGGGACACTGGGTCGTGCCCGGCGGGCCGGCGGCGGGCCGGGCCTCCAGGGGCCGCGCCTCCAGGGGCCGCCCCCCCCACCCCGAGGGCCCAGGACGCCGTCCGGCTCCGGGGGGAAGTGCTCCCGCCGGCCTGAGACCAGGGCCGCGACCCGGGTGGGGCGGGGCGGCGGGGGGTGAGCGGGGACCCGGGCCGAGGCCCCGCCGCGTCCGCGCGCCCACGTCTCACGGGCGCGACCCCGTCAGGTGCCCGAACCCCGACATGCTGACCCGCCCCAACTTTCTCAGAGCCTCCCCGCCCTCCTCGGCCCGGACTCCAGTCCGCCCGCGAAGCAGCGGCCGCCCGCGCCCAGAGGCCCCCGCGGCGCGCGCCCCACAGGCCTGGAGAGAGGCCCGGGCCCGCCCACGGAGCGACCGCTCCCCGCGCAAAATTCCACCCGAGAACCCGCGTGTGGGGACCCCGGAGGGGAAATCGGATAAACGAGAACCTGGCGCCCCTACATGCAAGCTTTCCGAGCGGCCGCCGCCGTCACCGCCGCCGCCACAAAAAGGTTTCAAATCCGTGCGGGCGCAGCGGTCGCAGCCTCACAGCAGGCCCAGAGGGTGGGGAGAGCCGGCTGGGCGGCGGGACGGGGGGAGGTGCTCAGCTCACAGGCCCCGCCCCCTTCCCCACGCCTCCGGCCGCGGCCGCGCGCGGCGCCGTTGCCATGGCGACGCTCCGGGCCTCTGCTGCCCCGCCCAGCCGGCCGGGGGCGGGGACTTCCGCACTCGCGTTTCCCCGCCCCCCAGGCCGCGCGGCGCCGTTGCCCTGGCGACGCTCCGGGCCTCTGCTGCCCCTACCTAGCAGGTCGGGAGCAGGCACGTCGGCGCTCGCGTTTCCCCGCCCCGCTGCGCTGGGCGGTGTTGTCATGGCGACGACTCGGCCCTCGGCGCAGCCTCCGGCTCGCTTTCCAGCCTGGCGGCCCCTAGACCAATCCCAGGCCTAGACTCCCGGGATGACCCGACCACGCACTGGCCACTGCTGCCTTCGGGCATCCCACTCGGACAGTAGCTTGTGAAAACTTTAGGGGCTGTAGAGAAAGAACGGGTAAAGAGCAAAGAACATGGGGTTGTAGTAGGATATTCACAGAGGGTGGACAGACGACATTGAAAGAATCTAAAGAACTGAGAATTTGCTGCCTGGTATCTCACAACCCAGAGGTGAATACCGTTGAATTAAAGGAGAAAATGAACACTGCTTTTTTTTTTTGCATTCATAACTATCCAAGATCTAAAAAAACTTACCCCAAATTCCGAAGATGCTGAAATAATATGAAAAGGCTTTGTGTTTACCAATTCTGGATAGAATAACAAGATCAAGAGGAAAATGTATTTTTGCTGCTCCCAGGAAGTCTCATCCACCTCGGGGTGGTCTCCATGTCTGCATTGCTATGTTGTGGTTTTCTTTGGTCTTCTGTTACATTTCTGGAAAGGCTCTGAACTATATATATATTTTAAAATACCGAACAGAAACAAAATTTAAATTGTAAAAATACTCACTTAAATGAAATTCAGTTTACCACTGTTTTTCATGTAATTTCACACAGGGTTCCTTCTGCAATATCTGCAATACACGCAGTGTGATGCCAAATCTAACATAAACACAGCTTGAAGTGTCTTTTCAATTTTCCAAAAGAAAATAGAAGATTCATTCATTTGTAACCAGCTACTTTCAAGCTTCCAGAGGGAAGTCATATTCTTTCCAAGGTGCTTTTTCAAACCCTCCCACTGGAAGTAACAGTTTTTCCCACCAACGGTTTTTCATGGTTTCAGTGACAAATTATGAAAGCTAAGGAAAAGAAGAGGTATGAAATACTTTTAGGAATGTTTAGTTTCTCAAAAGCATATTTGAACATGTTTATAGCTAAAGAATGATGGGTAATTCAGTCATTTGCACAGAGAATCTGGGGTGCAAAACCCACACATGCAATTGCAGGAATTTGACCACCCAATGAAGAGGTTCAAAACCATGCTGCTGGAAGAAAATGAAATGAATTTTACAAATGACGTCTAAATGAAGACTAGCAGAAAAGTAGAAGAAGAAAAAAGGGGATTGAGGGGGAAAATGTAACAAAGTCAAGTTCATCTAAGAAAAAATTGCAGCAGAAAAAAAAATACATGACTTAAAAGGTTAAAAAAGTTAAGAAGGTAAATTTCTTAAAATAATTTCTATATTTAGGTGAAAGTAAGAAGAGAAAATCTCCTTTTACATTTTCAAGAACTAGGAGGTTGTCACTATATATATATATATATATATATATATACACATATATATTAAAAAATTAAGATATGCACATAGGATTTTTATAGTTATTTATGTAATACATATGTAGCTGGGATGCCAACTGGAACCTGAGCTGTGTTGACCATTGGATTCAAGCTTATGTGTCATGTTTAGAGAACAGGTAGACGATGTCCATTGGAAATCTCCTTCCATGACAACCAAGGAAACTTCTAGAAAGTAACTCACCCTAGGTGACAGTAAGCAGATCTGGTTCAATAACAGTACACAAACATTGAATGGACAGGTGGTTCCACATAAAGTACTAGCCATGGGTTGACTTCCAACTCTCCTCCTTTGCTTGTAACAGAGTGATTCCCAGTCTTTTAAGGTGAAGATTTTCCTTTGAGAATCTTAAAAAGCTATACCTCTCCGGCCCCCCGTACTTCACCACCACTAAATGCCCACATGCCCAAAAATATGAGTACAAATCAAAGGGTTCCCCAAATTTCTCAAGTCCATCCATGGAACCTAGGTTAAGAACTTCTGCCCTATGGATTCTATATCCATTTAAACGTTGAGAACAGAAGCTATAGCAGCACTCTTGTCCTTAATTTCTGAAGATATTATGGACAAACTCAGTACACACATCACTGCGCTCAACTCTTGGTTCCAGCGACCTCAGGGCAGGCATTAGTAAAGAGCAGCAGCAGCAGGGATGCCTTCAGCGAGCATCAGAGGCAAGAAATGAGAAAAATATCCTCACAGCTACACACACTCGGAGAAAACCAGATGATGCCCACCGTCTGGTGGCTTAGGAAGATGCAGAGCGCACGTGAGCCCCACCCTGGGAATACTTGGGAGGAAATATCTGGAATCGGAGTCCCTTCAGGGACCCCAAGGGTGAAGACAGATAAATACTCTGTTGTAAATGTTCCAGTGTAGCCAGCCCCAAGCTTGTGTGGCCTGAAAAATACTGTTTCACATGAAGGTTTTATGGCCACAAACCTATGGCAACCAATTAATATGACTTCTATGTCTAGTTATTTCATAAAGGATAATAATTTGTCACCTCAATATACATTTATTGAACGTCTAGTATGTGTAGATTGTTTTAACGGAATGTTTCTTCTACCACGAATGTTCCGACAGCTCAACCTAAGCGTCACTTTCTCAGAGAGGCCATCAGTGCTTCTCAAACCACCCCTTATTCTCTTTCAAAGCCCCCTGCTCTTTATCTTCACTGCCTTTATCGAAATTTGTAATCAAATATTAACTGATATTAAAGATCTTTTTAAAATGTCTATAGGACTTCCCTGGTGGTCCAGTGGTAAAGAATCTGCCTTACAATGCAGGGGACGTGGGTTCGATCCCTGGTCAGGGAAGTAAGATCCCACATGCCACAGGGCAACTAAGCCTGCATGCCACAACTACTGAACTCACGCACCTCAGCTAGAGCCCACGTGCCGCAAACTACAGGGCCCACGCGCTCTGGAGCCCACACACCACAGCTAGAGAGAGAAAACCCGCCGCCACAACTAGAGAGAAGCCCGCGCACTGCAACGAAAGATCCCACATGCCTCGACGCAGATCCCGCGTGCCGCAACTGGGACCCAACGCAGCCAAAAATAAAAGTAAATAAATAAATAATAAATAAATCTAAAAAATTTTTTAAAAATAAAATGTCTATAGGATCCACCAGGACAAGGACCATATCTGCTGGGTTTTACCATGGCAGACCTAGAGTTCCTAGCACTGAGAGGCAATCCATACATGTTTATTGAACCAAAGAGTTAACGCAGATGGGTCTTTCGTGCTTCTCTCTGTACCTGGAGTGGAATATGGCCGCCCCATAGCTCCCTGCTATGGGAGAGTCCAAATTTCTTTCTAAGTGAGTGAGTCTGACTGATCTAATGTGAATCAAGAGACCACACTTAGTCGGATCAGGTAAGGTCAGAAGACTGGGCATCCCAACATATAAACATGACTTTGTTAGCTCACTCTTGTGCTTAGGGGACAGTAGTGGGGGTTCTTTTCTCAGAGAAGGGGATGGATGAGTTACCTCAAATGGTTCCAACTATAACAGAGCTTCAAGAGTTGGGAGGACAGAGGTGAGTTTCTTCCCTCCAAAAGTTTACAGTATAGTAGGAGGTAGTAACACAAATACCGAATAACCATATTTAGAGTCAGATTATGCCACCTGGTTTAAAATAATATGTTACGGGAATAGAGAGGAGATTAAGAAAACACATTACTGTGATTATAAAGTTACCATATGGAAATATGTACTGAACCTTGTTTTATCTTTGGTTTTAAAAAGGTATTGAATTTGAAACATTATTTCCATTGGAAATGTTATTTCCTATCAGCCACAAATGACTTAAATAAAAATAGAAGGTTTGTTTCAAAAACAAATTAATGGTTTACCTCAATATTTAAAAATCAAATGGTAACATAGTTGATAATGATAGGATAAACATGACCCTGAAAACAATTTTTCTTTCCCAGGTGGGAAGTTAATTATGCTATACTTCTCAAGTTGAAAGGGATCTATTTATTTTCAAAATATAAACTTAAAATTAAGAATTAGTCTAGATAATACTGAGCAATGTGAAGTCAATGATTCTCTACATAAAACTTGGGACAATGTGACTTTTACTAATTAGAAAGATAATTTTTCATAGATATTTTGAGCTAGGCCTGCATTTTGTTGTAAGTATTAAATCTGATTATCCATATATTTCAAAATCCTGTTCTATAAAACTATAGTAACTATAGCAGAGACTAGAGGTTACCTCCATTTTGTTTAAGCTACTGTTATCTGAATTTTCTGTTTATATAAAGTCAAATTTAAACCTGATACAGTAATTTACTTCTCTCAACTTTAAATTATATGCATATAAAACATATGTTTCCTAAAGGCATTCTTTCATACCTTAATTTCCCTGAAGATCAATACCAAATGTATAAGTCTACAGTAATAAATGTATTACTAATATTACTCACAGAAAATGAGTTACAAAATAGTTTACAAGCCATTCTGCCAATTTACATACGTACCATACACACACACAAGGGAAAACAACTTGTAAGGATGTGAATCAAAGGTGGACAAGGATTCTCTAGGAAATGAAATTAAAGATGATTTAAGTCCCGTCAATTTTACTTCCTAGAGACCCTCAAATCTCTCCAAAAAATAGCTCTATTTTTAGAAAACGTTGACTTAGACATAAAATTATGAAATTCACCATAGTCTTCTCCTCTCAAACATTTTGGGGTTTTTTTTTTTTCATAAATTTATTTATTTATTTTTGGCTGTGTTGGGTCTTCGTTGCTGCACACAGGCTTTCTCTAGTTGCAGCGAGCGGGGGCTATTCTTTGTTGTGGTGCGTGGGCTTCTCACTGCAGTGGCTTGTCTTGTTGCGGAGCACGGGCTCTAGGCGTGCAGGCTTCAGTAGTTGTAGCACGCAGGCTCAGTAGTTGTGGCTCGCGGGCTCTAGAGCGCAGGCTCAGTACTTGTGGCGCACGGGCTTAGTTGCTCCATGGCATGTGGGATCTTCCCGGACCAGGGATCGAGCCTGTGTCCCCTGCACTGGCAGGTGGATCCTTAACCACTGCGCCACCAAGGAAACCCTCTCAAACATTTTGGAATCGAGGTTTCAATAGCTTCAGTGTGAAGTTATCCAGTAGTTTGAAGGATTGTGAATAATAAACACACTGCAAAGCAAGTACAAGACACAAAAACAAATGTTAGTGACTTTGGATCACTGAGGTGGATTATCAGGCAGTTATTTCCCCTTACTATCAAGAATAATCAAGAGTTAACTGTAAAGAGAAACAAAATTTTTCTTCCTCAGCTGAGATTTTTGAATTGCGTATTTTTTTCAGGTTATAAAAGTTTTGATGATATTATACGGAAATTGGAAAACACTGAAAGGTTTAAAGAAGAAATAAAAATTAATTCTACCATTAAGGAATAGCCACTATTAACAACTATAAATATATTCTCAAATCTTATACATATATATATGATCGCTTTAGTGTCTATTTTTGCATCATTTGGATATAACATAATTTGCTTAATTATTTTCCTGTGATTGGATATATGTTATTAGCAATTTTTGGCTCTTATATAATACTGCAATAATTATCTTTTAATATATACATCTCAGTTGAAGGTTCAACTATCTCCATAAAAGATATTCCTACAGGCATGAATGAAATTAAAGCTTTTGATCAGTACTGCCAAATTGCTTCCTGGAAGTGTTTTGCAAATTTGCAGTTCCACTCAAACAGTCCCTGAGAGTGGATGTCTCACATTAACAATTTTTCTAATCTGTGCTAATTGTATATATAAAAATAGTATCTCTTTTTAATTTGTGTTTTCCGCTATTAGAAAAGCTGAAATATTTGAACATCTCTATTAGTCCTTTTTTAAAATTCTTCCACAAAGTGTCCTCTAGTCCTTTGCCCATTTTGGGGGGAAATTTCACATGTTATACATATCTTCCATATCTTAATCTATTGTTTCAAAATCAGCAAATGGCTCTGTACACAGTACTGATGCCTAAGCTGATATTCTAAATAACCAAATTTCAGTCAGTGATTCACCATTTTGCATTATTAAGATTCTCTGTATCATTACATTGAAATACATGAATGACTCAGTCATCTAAATGGAAAGCAATTTATAAATACAAAGAATGAGTATTATTATTGTTATGTAAAGACATTAGAGATAGATAACAAAATAATCCTGTAGCCAGTAAAGTCCTTAAATTGGGTGGAAATAATCCAGAACTTTCTATTTATAGGTCACAGAAGAATAAATTATACCACAAATAGATGTAGTTTAAGGAGTGTAGAAACCAAGAATTATGGGGCATATTTTCTTTTCATCACCACTAGAAAACGGAGTTACAACCTGTAACACAATGATTCTGGATTCCTTTCTTTTGCCAGAACTAAGCTGAATTCACTGCTCCATCCCTACCTCCGTGGCTTAGTCTATTCTGCCTTCCCAGGCAATTGATCTGTGCCAGAGGCTATTAACAGAAATAAACTGGCTATTCTTCCCCCCTCCCTTTCAATAACACAAACAGTCCCCCACTTACAATGGTTCAACTTAAGATTTTTCAGTTTATATGATGGTGCGAAAGCAATACACATTTAGTAGAAACTGAACTTTGAATGTTGCATTTTGCTTTTGTCCCAGGTAGTGGTCTGAGGTCAGACGCTCTCCGGTGATGCTGGGCAGTGCGGCAGCCAGGGCTCCCAGTCAGCCACGCGATCAGGAGGACAAATAACCCCTCCACTCCAACCATTCTGTACCCAAACTATTCTGTTTTTCACTTTCAGTGCAGTACTCAATAACTTACATGAGATATTTGACACTTTATTATAAAATAGGCTTTGTGTTAGATGATTTTGGCCAACCGTAGGCTAATGTAAGTGTTCTGAGCACGTTTAATGTAGGCTAGGCTAAGCTATGATGAGCAGTCGGTTGGGTGTATTAAATGCATTTTCAACTTACAATGTGTTTATCAGGAGGTAACCCCATTGGACGTCCAGGAAGATTTGTAGACATATTGCTCTAGCCAGCGTTCATGCAAATAGCAACCACCTACTAGGCCACTTCCTAGCCTCACCTATACAAAAATCTCTCCACCACCCTGTTTCAGCACCCCTCCCTAGGCTGGAAAATTCCAGCTTTAGAATTCAGTTATTTCCAGGAAGCCACTGGGAAATGCGTCACTTCACTAGCAGTGTAAAAAAAGGGAGGAAAGACACAGTCCTGAAGTTTGGCTCTCTAGCTCCGTCACTTGTGTAAACCAACTTACATAACCTCCGTGAGCTTCAGTGTCTTTACCATCCTTATGGGATGATTGGGAAGATGGGGTTAACACAGGTGAGCTAGATGGGAAGTGCTTCCCGGTGCCTGACGCGGGAAACGTCAATCTTTTCCTTCCAAACTGTCTGTCATGAACTTTCAGAAGTGGCAGGTGCCACTAGGAAGCAGCATTAGCACACAAAGAACTAGGTACGCTGCACACACACACACTCATGTAAACACATTCACACACGCATGCTCACATGCACATACGGGCACAAGGAGCACACACTCGTACACACAGTTATGTACACACATCACACATTCGCACACACGTGCACACATACTCGTGCTCACATTTACAAAGAACACACACTCTAACAGCATACACATTCACGTACACATGTGCACACCAACCACACACACTCTCACATGTGCAGACATATACTCACACCCATATGCACAAACCCCAAGCTCTCCTTCCTTCCTTCCTTCCTTTCTTCCTTCTTTCTTTCTTTCTTTCTCTCTTTCTTTCTCTTTCTTTTAAATCTTCTATTTCAGTGTTAAGGTGGGGAATGACCCTCGGGCTAGTAGATGGGAAATTTTACTGATAAATACTTACCATTGAGTTTGGGGACTCAGAAATCAGATCCTACATATTGAAAGATTGGTCAATGTCTTAGAAATGAGAAAGTTCATTTTCTATAACTTCTTGAAGAAACATGTTAGAGCACGAAATAAAAGTGACGACTTGGATCCCTTTGTGTTTAGAAGCCCATCTGCCATAATACCTTACAGGGTTCCATGGGTCTGCAGTTGCTGGTTAAGCAACATTACATAGCATGGGAAGACCACATTCAGCCTTGTTAAAATGTAGGTTGAAAACCATCAATTTGTGATTATAATTTCACTCTTTCTGCACCAGGCTGCCTGTGGGGGAGAATAATAATTCTTTCTGGTATCTCAGCCAGCAGGGAAGGTCACTGCACTCTGGCTGGGGAGGGTACGGCTGAATTTTGATAACAGGCAACCTGGTGATCTAAGCATTTAAGAAGAAAAACATTTCAAATAGAGAGGCTACTTATGGGACTAAATGGACCACATAATCACTAAATAGAGGTGCTGCAGTTGTGCAGTTTCTTCTGATGGGCTCCTCTAATCCAAATTGCCTCTTCAGAATGAAAAATAGCAGATTTTTCTTTCTGTGAAAATATCATTAGAGGAATCAGTACTATGGCTTAAGTTCTAAAGTCTACTCTGATTGATTTTCAGGGACCCAAGCCTATCCAGTGGCCTGAAATGCCTTCAAAGAAAAAAATGATGCAAAAAGCCATCCTCAACAAACTTGCCATATTCCAGGAGTTTTTTATGGAATAGTCTATTAAAAGTTCAATCTGGAGATTCCCTATAAAAAGTTCCAGCAAAACAGATTTGAATACAGCGGCAACTAACACAACAATGTAAAGCAGTTATACTCCAATAAAGATGTTTAAAAAAAAGACAAGGAATTAAAAAAAAAAAACCAGATTTGAAAGAACGTATATGGTCAGATAAATATTCAGGAGTGAAATTTCTGGGTCATTTGGTAGTTCCATTTTTAGTTAGTTAGTTTTTTTTTTTTTTGACCACACCGCACGGCATGTGGGATCTTAGTTCCCCAGCCAGGGATCGAACCCACACCCCCTGCACTGGAAGTGCAGAGTCTTAACCACTGGACTGCCAGGGAAGTCCCTATTTTTAGTTTTTTGAGAAATGTCCATGCCATTTTCCACAGTGGCTGCCCCAATTTACATTCCCACCAACAGTGTAAGAGAGTTCCCTTTACTCCCCATCCCCACCAACATTTGTTATTTGTGGTCTTTTTGATGATGGCCATTCTGACAGGTGTGAGGTGATATCTCATTGTGGTTTTTTTTTTTTTTTTTAAACAACAGCTCCTGTTTATTTATTTATTTTTATTTTATTTATTTATTTATTTTATTTATGGCTGTGTTGGGTCTTCGTTTCTGTGCGAGGGCTTTCTCTAGTTGCGGCGAGCGGGGGCCACTCTTCATCGCGGTGCGCGGGCCTCTCACTATCGCGGCCTCTCTTGTTGCGGAGCACAGGCTCCAGACGCGCAGGCTCAGTAATTGTGGCTCACGGGCCTAGCTGCTCCGCGGCATGTGGGATCTTCCCAGACCAGGGCTCGAACCCGTGTCCCCTGCATTGGCAGGCAGATTCTCAACCACTGCACCACCAGGGAAGCCCCTCATTGTGGTTTTAATTTGCATTCTCTTATAATTAATGATGTTGAGCATCTTTTCATGTGCCTGTTGGCCATCTGTATGTCTTCTTTGGAATAATGTCTATTCAGGTCTTCTGCGCATTTTTTAATCGGGTGGTTTGTTTTTTTGATGTTGAGTTGTATGAACTGTTCATATATTTTGGCTATCAAACCCTTATCAGTCATATAATTTGCAAATATTTTCTCCTATTCAGTAGGTCTTCTTTTTGATTTGTTGATGGTTTCCTTTGCTGTGCAAAAACGTTTAAGTTTAATTACTTCCCATTTGTTTATTTTTGTTTTTATTTCCTTTGCTTTAGAAGAAAGATTCAAAAAAATATTGCTGTGATTTCTGTCAAAGAGTGTTCTACCTATGTTTTCTTCATTAATTGGAAAAGATACATGCACCCCAGTGTTCATAGCAGCACTAACAATAGCCAAGACATGGAAGCAACCGAAGTGTCCATCAACAGATGAATGGATTAAGAAGATGTAGTATGTATATATATATATATATATATATATATATATATATATATATATACACACACACACAATTGTATACAATAATCAGCCATAAAAAAGAATAAAATTTTGCAATTCGCAACAACATGGATGGACCTGGAGAGCATTATGCTGAGTGAAACAAGTCAGACAGAGAGAGACAAATACTGTATGATATCACTTATATGTGGAATCTAAAAAATGAAACGAATGAATATAACAAAGCAGAAACAGACTTAACAGATATAGAGAACAAAGTAATGAATGCCAGTGGGGAGAGGGAAGGAGGGAAGGGAAAGATAGGGGTAGGGAATTAGAGGTACAAACTACTGTGCATAAAATAAATAAGCTACAAGGATATATTGCACAGCACAGTGAATATAGCCAATATTTTACAATATCTTTTTAAATGGAGTATAATCTATAAAAATATTGAATCACTATATTGTACACCTGAAACTAATACAATACTGTAAGTCAAGTATACTTCAATTAAAAAAAAAAACTTCACTTACAGGTTTAAAAGTCTATATATTTTAAGTTTTTGAAACAATAAATTTAATTAGGAAAGTATCTGCAACAAAAGGGAGGATAACAGAACAATATATTCTCTCCTTTTCTGGAGCAAACCCAGCGATCCAGTCTGGGGCAGGGGAAAGGCTCTAAAATTTTTACTGCTTTCTTTCCATTCCTAGAGCTGTGAGGTAAGATGAGGAGGAGGTCCATTTTTAAATGAATAGGTGATGAGTTAAAGAAAACAGTGGTTCTAAAACTTAGTGCTAAAGGAGGAAATCCAGGGTGGATGGTTTTTTGTTCAGCAAAATGCCTAAATAGGGCTTTTTGGTTTAGAAAGGGGAGTAACCGCCCACTCTCAAAGTTGACCCTCAATAACGACATGGAGAAAGATAAAGGAGGGGGGGAAGCAGAAGAAGAAGAAGAAGAGAAGGGGAAGGAGGGGGCAGGGATGGAGGGGGAAGCAAGAGAGGTTGAGAGAGAGGAAGAGGGAAGAATATCGAAGGAAAGGATTGAGAAAGAAAAAGTAAAGCTGTTTTTTAAAGTTAAGTAATGGGCATTTGGAGCTCTTGAATGACATCCTGGGAAGTGGGGGGCACACTGATTTCTGTAAAGGGGGGAGGAGTAGAAAAACATCTTGGAGAAGAGATCGGACCGCACCACATGAAAGCAGGTGAATCCTGAGGAAGACGCATCCGGGAGGAAATACCTCTGCGGAGACAAAGTTTACGAGTCGTGATGGGCAGTACAGAGTGGAGATGGCAAAGTAAACAACTCTTTCTGGGACTTTTATAAAAAGGGATACAGAAATGGAGCAGTAGCTAGAAAAAGATGTGAGGTAACAGTAAGGTTTTCTTTTAAAAACAGTGGTGATATTATTGCATATTTATATGCTGATAGAAATGCTTCAATAGAAAGGGAAAAAAATAAACATGGAAGATCATTCATCAGAGGAGCAAAATCCTTAAGTAGGAGACAGAAGACGGGATCCTGAACATGAGGTTCGCCCTTAGATCGTATCTCAGAGAAACGAGACGGAGGGCAGAGACCCTGGTACAGACACGGCTGAGATGGTAGACTTGGTCATGGGAAGATTGCAAAGGGTCTTTTCTATTTTCTCTGCGAAACAAGGAGCAAGGTCATCGGCTGAGAGTGAGGACAGGGACGATGGCTTGAGAAGGGCTGAGAAGAGAAACAGCCGCGTTGGGGAGCTGGGGAGAGAACAACCTAGTGAAATGCGGTAGGATTGCCAGGCACAGTTGAGACCGTATGTGAAGCCCATGTTCATGAATCAAAGTGGGACCTATAAGCATAATTGTGTGGTTTTCTTTTTTTCCAGCAACGTTCAGCTGCTCTGGTGCAGGCACAGGAAAGGCAGCTAGAGGCTGGGGTGGGGTTTGCCAGCAGGTACTACAGAAGGAGAAAAGGCCAAGGAAGTTAAACATAAACAAAGGAGCAATGTCAGTGATGGGTCATGGAATTCTGGTGGGTAAGGAAAGCTATTGAGGCATTTTGTAAACCAGACTTTAAGGGTTCAGATCCATTTCTATTGGCCTGAAAGTCAATGCATTCCTTTATGGTGATGCTTCTCAAACTTAAGAATGCAAAGAATTATCTGGGGACTTTGTTATAAATGCAGATTTGGGGGCCATCCTCGGAAATTCCGGGACACAGCATTTTTTTCCTTTGTAATAATTACCAGGCGATACTGATGCCGGGGTCTGTGGACCATTCTAAGAAAACTGTTGCATCGCAGTTGTTTTAGGTGAAAGCGTTTAGGAGTAGAATTAGGGAGAGGGTAACTGGGTTACCTAGGTAATTGTTTACACTTTCCATTTCACAGCCATGCAAGGACAATGTTCCAAATATTTGGGTTTCTTAACCAGATAATTAAAAGTAAGCTACCATGGAGTAACACTGCAATAAATTCAGTCACTTTATTTTTCCATTTCCATTAGGTTCCTTGGACAAACACATACAAGTATGACATTTAATTTTGAATTAGAAAACCAACTTAGCATGGTTTTACATCAGATGCTTCTGTTTTCCAGAAAGCGAAAGAACTGTGCTCTGTTTGGGGAGAAAAAAAATAAACATTTAAAGAGAAACAGTCATCTCTTAAATCTGTTAAATAGCCAAGACAAATCAAATACATTTTATAAACGTGTAGAGTAAATCTAATTATGTGAATGAAGCATTCAGTGTGAGGTTTAAGTGATTCGAGAAAAATCAGGGAAATGATAAGGCACTCGTTTCCAAGAGAGAAAATAAAAGGTTATGTATAATTCTGACAGTCAAGATTAAAAGAAAAAAAGCTGTATCAGCCCTTTATTTATTCGCCGATGCACCAATAGTGCTGCATCTGTCTAAAGACTGTAAAAGAGAACAGCCTGAAGAAGTGCATTAACAAAGCTCTGTTTGGTTTTTTTTAATTATCTTCTGCTAATATTTTTTCTGCTGATCAGTGCTAGGATTACTGTGCTTTGTCAACTTGAGTATTTAATGTCTCACTAGGGCTCTGCTATGTTTTGAACAATAACAATTTATCCAGGGCATTTCTAACTATTTGTAATTATAGTGATAATAACCGTCATTATTATCATTGTGTACTTACTCCATGTCATGTATAATATTTCTAATCATCAAACCTATGAGGTGGGTATTATTTGCTAGTTATCATTTCCTTCTCTCTCTCTGGCTGGCCACTTCTCAGACCCCTCTCTCCTCTAATCTGCTCCCAACTCTCTCCTCTACCGGCTGATACAGGGCTGACAACATTCTTGAAGCATTTCTAAACCTAGAGGCAATAATAGCTTCAGTCTCTGGCTGGTTCCTCCTTTGTAGAAACAAAGGTATGTAGACCTTAAACCTGAAACTAATGCTCTGTGATGACCTAGAGGGGTGGGATGTGGGGGGAGGGCGGCAGGGAGGCTTAAGAGGGAGGGGATGTATGTATACGTATAGCTGATTCACTTTGTTCTACAGCAGAAACTAACCCAACATTGTAAAACAATTATACTCCAATAAAAAAAAGTTACTGTAGGCAATGTTAAAAGAAAATCACATTCTTGGAGAAGATATTTTCATAGTTTGTAATTAAAAAAAAAAAAAGTTTTGTGTCCAGAATTTATTTCAAAAAATAAATTTTCAATTAAAAAAAAAACCCTGAAACTAATGGCTTAAATGCTGCCCATTATACACTTTTTTATCACCCACAAACACAATATCATCTTCCTTAAAATGTTTTGCTCTAATGAATACTTTGCTCTAATGGGTACTTTTCAAACTCTAGGAATTGCCGAAGGAAGGAAAGAAATGTTAGAAGATCTATAAACCAATGACCATTGACATGAGTTACTTTGTAGTTTGGGGTGAGCTCTTTATCATTTGGGACCAAGAGGTGGTCAATATCATTATTCAATATTCCATTCAATATTATTATTAGTATTCAAGCATAATCTGGAATTATACACGATGGCATAATTCAACACTCATCAAATAAAACCACAACCCTGAGCTTTAAGGAAAAGAATACGAAAGGAAAATGTGGGGAAACTCAATGCAGCTTACTGCTTCATCTTGCTATTTCCTCCTGCCCCACTCTCTTTTAAAAAAATCCAGTGGCCACATTAACATGGCTTCTTTTAGTCATCAGGTAATAAAAGTACTGATTATGGCGAGGGGCAAGCGGAAGTGCTAGCTAAACGTTCCAGTGTTGAACTCACCCTTGAAGCATTTGGGGATTTGAATGTTGCCGTCTATGCACTGGGCATCCTCTGTATAGCTACACTTCTTCTCCTTATTTTTGCAGAAGAAAGAAATTTTTTGGCCATGCAGCATTCCATTCTTAAATTTGTCTTGGATATTTACTTTCTCTCCTTCATATATCACGGTAGCTCTTTTAACAGATAATTTACAAGACGCTGAAAGAGACAATATTTGTAGTCAAGACAGGACTTCATTTACTCTTTCTTAAAGAAAATGTAGCATTTGAACCAGGAGATGTTCAGACCTGAAACAAAGTGCTCGAGACGAGGAGGTTCTAAGATAGTGGGTAACATCAGTATAATTGCTAACCGTTGTTCCTTATCAATAGAACCTTTAATCATGGCGTCCAAGATCGCCTTTTCTTCCCCTGGAGTAGCCACATAAGAAGGTCAGAGCAGAAGCATCAGATACTAGGCTTCTGTGCAAAAGAACTCCTATCAGATACTGCCATTTCACGTAAGCCTCCCCGCCCCACTCAGCTCCCATTTATTGAGTTGCTGCACCACCCACCAGCCACTGTGAGTGTTGGCTCATAACAGCCCATAAATGCTCCTCTCTCTGAAAAATGGCCTTTAGCCATAAGAGAGCCACCTCTCCAAGGAGAGTATGCACATCGGTCCACAACCCCAGGGTCAGGGAAGGGAGCAGCCCGCAGCCTATGACAGACTGACAAGGGGATCAAAATAAGCAGGTCCCCTTGCCTCTCGATGGGATCGACTCCCATGGTCCAGAGCTCGCAGGGGATTAAACTGAAGTTAGACTCTAGCTGAGACCACATCCTCGGTCAAAACATGGTCCCTGGGGCTTCCCTGGTGGCACAGTGGTTGAGAATCTGCCTGCCAATGCAGGGGACACGGGTTCGAGCCCTGGTCTGGGAAGATCCCACATGCCACGGAGCAACTGGGCCCGTGAGCCACAATTACTGAGCCTGCGCGTCTGGAGCCTGTGCTCCGCAACAAGAGAGGCCGCGATGGTGAGAGGCCCGCGCACCGCGATGAAGAGTGGTCCCCGCTCGCCGCAACTAGAGAAAGCCCTCGCACAGAAACGAAGACCCAACACAGCCATAAATAAATAAATAAAGTTTAAAAAAAAAAAAAAAACATGGTCCCTGGGTTGACAGCATCAGCACCACCTGGGAACCTGGTAGAAATGCTAGTTCTCAGGTCCTATTGCAGATCCAGCAAATCAGAGACTCTGTTTAAACAAACCCTCTGGGAGATTCTGATGCACAGTGAGGTTTGAGAACCAGTGTCCGGCTCCGTCCTACCTGCCTCACATTCTTTTTCCTGAGACTCACTTAATAAACCAACTGCATTTGAATCCCTGTCTCAGGCTCTGCTTCTAGGGGACCCCAACCTAGTCATATGTCATTTTGCCTGTTGTGCCTAATTGCCTTTTCTATTTAAACTGTCCAACCCGGACTTCCCTGGTGGTGCAGTGGTTAAGAATCTGCCTGCCAATGCAGGGGACACGGGTTTGAACCCTGGTCCGGGAGGATCCCACGTGCTGCGGAGCAACTAAGCCCATGCGCCACAACTACTGAAACCCACATGCCACAACTACTGAAACCCACATGCCTAAAGCCCATGCTCTTGGCATGTCCGCAACAAGAGAAGCCACGGCACTGAGAAGCCCACGCACCATAATGAAGAGTAACCCCCACTCATGCAACTAGAGAAAGCCCGCGCACAGCTTCAAAGACCCAACACAGCCAAAAATAAAATAAATAAATTATTTTTAAAAAACAAAACTGTCCAGCCCACAGCAACTTGAGCAGAAATACAGTGCAAAGTTGGTGTTCTTTGCATAAGCATGACACGGACCAGATCAAGGATAGACACCTAACTCAAAAGCAACCAGCATCTCAGGGAAAAGATGCCAGTGAGTGATGAATCCTTTAGTTGAGAGGTCCTGGTGTAGAATCAAGCCAGGTTCAAGGTGAGTAAGCAGAGAAACAGAGATATGAGGGAGACTGTGAGGCCAATGAAACATGGAAAGAGTAGCAATAGTGCCCAACTTTCAGTTGCAGTCCTCAGGAGGACCAGCTGTGTTTCATTTCCGCACATTCAATGTCCATACGCTTGCCTGTTGCCTGTTTATAATTCGTCACCATTTCCTGGAACTAGCTGGAACGTGTGGTTGGGTTTTGCCACAGTGAGAAGGGTCTTGACTAGAACAAAGCAAAAAAGGATGCTCATGGGCTAAGACTTAAAAGCAATTACAGGAAGCCCACACAATCTTCCACCATATTACCAAGGCTTACAACAGATATGTTTATTTCACGCAGTTCAATCTCAAACAGGATTGCTAAGCGTGAAGTTTCCCCATGCTCATATAAATCCCAGTAGCTGTGAATCAAGTCGGAGAAACAAAGTAGAAAATGACTGGAACAAGAAAATGGCAAGGAAAGGTGATCCACTCGATGAACTGGGAGGCAGTTTAAGAACTTACCCATGTTTCTTACCTTTACAGCTTGGCTGTGCAGACCAGTGTCCGAATTTGCCACATTCTACTTCTTTTGGCCCATCCAAGGCATATGTATCATGGCAACCATATGTGGCTTTATCCTTGTAATAAAGTACTTGCTTTGCAGGATAGTTCACAAATCCATTGTCTGGTCTTGATGGGAACGGGCATTTTACTTCTAAAAAGTTTAAGCAGTAAGACGTATTAGTATAAATAGCTTGGGGTCCGGTGGTTATGGAATATCTACGCACTTGTCTCTCTTATACCACTGAGTCACTGGGTGTTCCTGTGACTAGAACACAATTTCTGGGGACCTTGGTGCTTAATTCTATCCCCTTTATCTTATCCTCGTGAGACTCTGGATATTAAAATAGAAACAACAACACTTTGAAAGTAAATTAATGAGTTACCAAGTGCTTTGGGCTTTCACATAATCACAAGGTAGTATTTATTGCAAACTTCATCTGCATACAGTCTAAGATGGTGGGTTTGAAAGACGGAAAAAGTCTGACTCTTTTAACCAACAGACCATGAAATTAAAACACAGAGATTCCTTCTATGTACACTAGAACAGCATTATTTGGATTTTAAATGTTAAATCTAATTCTTATGACTATCTTCAGACTATACAAGAAGCCAGCATGAAATATGAAGGAGAAAAATAAAGGCTTCCCAGCCTTCTTTAGATCCTCAGCGGTAGAGGCCCAAACCCGTATCCCTATTTACCCCAGTAAAGAAAGCCAAGCTGGAGGGAGGAGCACAGAGCTCTTGGGAGGCAGTCTAATAAGATGGTTCAAGAGGACCAAATCCAGTGTTGGACTGCTTGGATCAGTTTTGGCTTCCACAAATTGAGTGCAAAAGAATCTATGAGTCTATAATAACGCTAAAAAGAAATAGTTCATGGAGGAAAAACTCTTCCCTGCAGAATTCCAGCTAATAAATATAGAAGGAAAGATAAACTTAGAAAGCCACCATTTTGTAACCACCAATGTCTCAGTTGACTGAGTTCAAGGATTATCAGTGGATGCTAAAATGACTGCTAGAGAATGAATATTCTCACCGTCTCAAACTATCACCCACAGGTTGCTTACTAATTCAACGAGAAAGAGATGCCTTTACCAAGAGAAGAGGGGCATACCCCACCTGACCAAGGGATCAAATTAAGCATGACAGTGATCGACTGACACCATGTGCCTTCTGATGTGATGGAGTGTATTCTTAAAAAAAATGTATTTAAATCAAATCCAATCATGAGTGAATAATCAACCAAATTCACATTGTGGAAACTTCTACAATACTACTAGCATGTACTCTTCAAAAATGTCAGTGAAAGACAACCGAAAAGGCAGGGGATAATTCTTAACTAAAGGAGACCAAAGAGCTAAGACAACTAGATAGAATATGTGATTCATGATTAGATTTCACATAGAACAAAACACGTGTATAAAGGATACTTCTGGATCAGCTGGGGTAATTTGCATATGAAATAAATATTGTTAATTGTATATAATATAATTGTTTAAATTATTATTGTTAATAATTCCAAATATGTTAAATGTCTTGGGTACAGTGATAACATATGACAATGTTGTTCTTAGGACATTCATGCTGCTGAAGTATTCATGGGTAAGTGTCATGATGTGTACAACTTATTTTCATATGATTCAGGGGGAAAAAAAGTATGTCTATAGAGAGAAAGAGAGAGAATGTCACAACATGCTGACGGCTGATATATCTATGTAAATGGCTGAAAAACAGAAAAAAAAAAAAGAACCCACTGCTTAGAACTTGGGAGAATTAAATGAGATGACACATATATAGGAGGAGACCAGTGCCTGGCCCAGAGTTTAGTCCCCCAAAAGGTGCTAGGTATTAGAAGTAGTAGTAGTTTCCCTATGCTAAAAAGCACTTATGTTTGAATCATTCAGTAGATATCTGTAACACCCACTGCGGGAGAAGGTAACAGTCCTTAGTATAACTCCTGGTGTGCATGATAAATTCTACTTGTTATGCAGTTGACAAATTCAAAGAGTAATGATGAGTCAAATTAAAGGAGAAAGAATTTTCATATATATTTTTAAATCAAGTATTCTTGTGATTCTTAGATTTAGGTAAAGACTACAAAAGCTTATATCAATCTGACTGCAACCTAGTTTTTCACCTCAGTCTCTTAGGACTCCCCAGTTTAATCCAGCCTCACAGTAATACTCAGCTGTCCATGCACACACCCTGTTCCTTCACACCCCCCTGGCTTCCCCCATCCTGCGCCCTTGTGTGGTATGCTATGCTGTTCCCCCATTCTCCACTCCTCCCCCAAGCCCTTCCTCTGGGAAGCTTTCCCAGGCAGCTCCAGACGGTCCATTGCATCATAGCTCATCTTACTGAGCTCAGAAGTCAGGTCTCATTCATCTGGTATTCTCGGTGCCTGGCAGGTGGCAGATGCCGATAAACATTTGTTACACAAGGTCATTTGAAACACTCCATGACAGAGAAATTTTCAGTCCTCTTCAAAAAAGAGATTCCACACTCCCGTGATTATTCTGTCTTATCATTGCACTCACCCTTACATTCTGGTAATTCTGTCCAGTTTCCATGTTCTGTGCAGGTGATGGTGTCGTTCCCAAACATTGCGTGCTGTGGCAAGCATTCAAAGACTGCCTTGCTTCCATACAGGGAGTTGTTCCCAGACAATGGCTGATAAACACTAAGTTTTGCAAACTTAGGTATGGGTGGTGGAGGGCAGGTTGTAGCTGAAAAAAGAAGGAACTATCATTTTAATGAAAATAGTTGAGTCTTTTAAAAGTACTCTTTACAGAACAACAAAAAAGAAATCCAGAGATTAACTTGGGAAAATGCAAACTTTGATCAAATGCCAGGGTAAACACAGTCAACTGGAGAAGCCAAATAAGAAAATATGATCTGGAAATCAGATGTCTGAACCGGTCAAAAAACTAAAAGATGAAGGAAATTTAAGTCTTGCCACCACTGATTTGCCTGTTAGAAGACCACGTGGCTTATGATACCATACGTCTTGGATCCAAACGCTACCTTGGAAGACGTTCCTGGGAGTCAGAATTGGCGAAGGACTTTGCTGAGCGAGCCTCCTGCAATAGTTGCTGATGACAACAAGTCATTTGTGACATCTTGGTCCTAGTTCAGGTTTGTTTGTTCCTGTTGAATACCTCCTGCTTTTGTACTCTGTCTGTATGGAGCTTACACAAGGAGCTTCACACAGAGACTCAGAAGTGGGTTGCCATCCTGACCTAACTAATCTGGAGTTTCAGGGTTAGAGTCAGGGTCAGGGTCAGAGTTTGTCATTCCAAAGCGGTTGTTTCATCTTCCAGAGTAAGATATCAGGATGAACGGTCCCCAGAAAGGTGACCAACCATCTCATGGAGCTGGGACTGAGGGGTTTCCAGGGTGTAGATCTTATAGTGGTAAAACCAGGAAAGTCCCAGGCAAATCAGCTGGTCACCCTCCCTATAACTGGGACCCACAAACTCACGAGCACAGACAGGAAGTTTCTGACTCCATTCTCCCTCCTTAGTGCATTGAGCAGAATTAGCTCCTTTCAGATAAAACCTGCAAAGGGAAAATGTAATCCACTAAATTATAAAATAATCCACCCATGGCATCTCAAATGTCTTTTCTGTTAAGCATTGCTGCAGATTAATACTATTGGCTTCTCGGGACTCCCCTGGTGGCACAGTGGTTAAGAATCTGCCTGCCAATGCAGGGGACACGGGTTCAAGCCCTGGTCTGGGAAGATCCCACATGCCACGGAGCAACTAAGCCCGTGCACCACAACTACTGAGCCTGTGCTCTAGAGCCCGTGAGCCACAACTACTGAGCCCACATGCCACAACTACTGAAGCCTGCACGCCTAGAGCCCGTGCTCCACAACGAGAGAAGCCACCGCAATGAGGAGCCCGCGCACCGCAACGAAGAGTAGCCCCTGCTCACCACAACTAGAGAAAGCCCCCGTGCAGCAACGAAGACCCAAAAAAAAAAAAAAATACTCTTGGCTTCTTTTCCACCTTATAATACTGTTTTCCTGAGAGGCTTAACATTCCTCTAAGGCTCATCAAGTCTCCCAGCCTACGGCTGCAGGGAACTGCTGAAGAATGGGAAGGTTCCAAGTGGGTATGGAAGCCAATGCTACCCAGTCCCCAAACCCCTTGTCTCCAAGCAGCTGGTCAGGTTAACTGCTTCCAAGCAAAGAACCACCTCTTTTTCAGGATCACAAAAGTGAATCAAACTGAATAATCTCTAATATTCCTTTTCTGAGAGCCTGCGGCCCCAAATGTTTAAAAACAATGCAGTCTATTTCCATTGCAAATGTACCGTTGTCCCTGAAGCCAGTTTGTTCAAGGTCATTCATCATGAAGCCTACCAGTCAATTGGTGTTTCAGATGAAAGGACTGCTTCTCTCTTTCACACACAGTATTTCTTAATCTCTAAGCACAAACAAGGCTCCTCAGGGAAATTTTGCCCTGCTCTACAGCCGATGAGCTATGGCCAGTGTCACTGATGGTGTATTTGCTCATAAGGCGGGTAAGTCATATGACCAACCAGAAGTGCTTTCCTCTGGGGGTGCTGTGAGGAGGAAGATTATGTTCTACATCTACACACTCAGGCTTCTCCATGGAATTCTCCTCCACGAGGTCACAGTTGATGAAATTAGCCTCATAACTAAAGCCCAAGTCCGATTACTAAAATATTTTAACCCTCAGGCCAAGATTTGGCCCAGAGATCATAAAGAATTATCACCCAGTTTCAATAATTTCAATGTACTCCTCAAATAAGTAACTAATCAGGAGCAGAAAAATTAGAACGTTGACTTCACATTTCACTAGCTGCTGTATTCTCCACCCCTTACCCCGCCCTCAACACCACTGTGGATTTGTATTCAGTGATTTGTACTCAGCAAGTCCAGCCTAAAGGCTAGAAACGGACCAGCCTCAATGATTAGCTTAAGGGCGCAGGAATGGGCTGCATCTGTGAGCCAGAAGTCCTTACCCGGTATTGCAAGAAAAACTGATCGTGTTGGGATATTCAAAAGTTGTATAGCGTACAGTTCCGTTTTCTAAGATTCCAGCAAAAGGACATACTCTGGCTGTGATTTAAAGATATAAAGGTCAATTTCCATTTATAGAATTTACTATTAAAATAAAAATGTATAAACTCATTTCTATCCTTTGATCCAGTAACTCTACTGGTAACTATTCTAAGAAGATAACTCAAAATAAGTCAAATGATATATGCACTAAGGCACCCATTGTGTTGTTTGCCATGCAGCACGCGGGATCTTAGTTCCCCGACCAGGGATCGAACCCTCACCCCCTGCAGTGGAAGTGCAGAGTCTTAACCACTGGACCGCCAGGGAATTCCCTGTATTGTTACTTCTAATGGCAAAAACCAAACAGTCTAAATGTTCACTATCATGGTATTATTTTAATTAATGGTAATTAAAGGGTAAATCCACCTGAACTATGATACGGCCAATAAAATATGGATTATGAAGACTACAGAGATATAGTCCATGTTTCTGATATGCTAGTGAAAATAGAAAAACACAAAATGGTATCAACTCACTGCAACGAGGAAAATACACATGCGGAAAATAGCTTGAAAAAGAAAGTTGTTAGTGTTCCAAAGTTTTGGCTGATTTCCGGAAAAATTTTCCCTAATGATGTTACAGTGGTTTTTCACTAGCAATTACGTTTTGTCTTTTTTAATCAAAAAGCATATTAAAATCACTGTATGAACATGTATAGTTTTCACAAATGGTGTCACCCATACAACCAAAATAACCAGAGCTTGGATAGGTCCATATAGTTATTTTTACTGCTTGACTTCTACATAAAATTGCCAGAAATTCTCTCAGGTGGATTGCTCAGTAGTCGACTGTGAAAAAATAATGCCAGCATGATATCACAGAACCACGTTCTGAGGAGTAAATAAAAGCAACCATCGGGAATTCCCTGGCGGTCCAGTGGTTAGGACTCTGCGCTTTCACTGCTAAGGGCGAGGGTTCAATCCCTGGTCGGGGAACTAAGATCCCACAAGCTGAGCCACGTGGCCAAAACATAAAAAAGCAATCATCTACCATAAAGTCAGATATCTGTGAATGTATATATACATATATAATTGTTCTATTACATATGATATATTATTACGTATAATATTCCTGTACATTATTAATTTAATATATTTATATTTTATTATAAATATAATTTGTAATATAATCTCCACTTCTCTTTTCACATCGGCAGCGTTCTCCTCCCCTTTTATCGTACCAAGTCTCTTTTTAAAATATCCCCTTGATCCAGGCTGTGCTGCAAACAGCACTCACTGTCCTTAGCCTCTTCTCCTGAGGAACTCCCCACAGACCCTCCTGTTTCCTCATAGCCCTCCACCCCACAGTTCTGCTGGCTTTCTGTACCGCGGGCATGACAAGGTAGGTCATCTCCCCACAATGTCCAGAACGTGAATGACGGGGAGAATGCGTGAGATGGAAGCTGACTTACGTGCACATCTCAGAGTGTTGATGGGCCAGAGTCCTGTGAGCGGGCAGATAAACCTCCGGATCCCTCCCCGGGACACGTAGCCTGGCTGGCAGGTGTACACTATCTCCTCCCCGGGGGCGTAGGATGTTTTTAACGGAACAACTCTGGCAAATGGTAACTCATCTGGCTTCGGACAGGCTGAAATAGAGCACAAAGCAGTTGGCTGAGAAATCTGTATTTGCATTTTTAAGTTCAGCTAGCACCCACAAATGAAAAATATTTCATGCTACCAATAATATGCATACTGAGTTCTGTACCAGATACTTGACTTATGCAATACCTCATCTAATCTCCTCACCAACTTTTGAAGGGTGCTATTGTCATCCCCATTTCACAGGTCCATATCCTGAGGCTTAAACAAGGTAAATATCTCATGCAGGAACTTTGGGCATGGCTATATCAAAGAACAAGCACCACTCCACTCTCTCAAGCATCCACCCTAAAGAGAATTTAACTAATCATTATGGATCCCTGGCATATACAAGGGGGATGGGTATATGAATTATGATTTTCAGAAGCAAAGAGTACTTACTTCGTCCTGCAAGAGCAACATGGCAGAGGAAACTTGAGAACAAGATGAGCACGGGAGGAATCATTGCGGATGGTTCACACTGGCACTTCCAAAGTGGCTTTCCTCTACTGAAAAGAGAGCTGTAAATATAAAAGTGCTTAAATATTAACCATTTTGGGGTGTACTTTTATCTCTGTAAATAGAAGATAAAGGATCATGGTCTGAAAGGAGCTCCAAGACCTACATTCTTTAATCATTTACTTTTCACTTTGGCGGGTCTGTTGTGAAATCTTCGGTAGATGGTCTCTGTCTTCGCGACATTTGTGTTAATGGCGCACAACCGCTCGGTCTTGCCTCTGATACAATCCTGGTAGTTCCGGATTGCCCAGCCTCTGATCCAGACCTCTTGCTCTCCATCCTTGGTTTGTGCAGTGGTGGATGGAAAACGCAAAGGCTGAATTACCTGCTCCACCCCCAGCCTTTGCATGCAAACTGAGGACCATCACTTATTTTCAGGTCTCTTCACCTCTAAAATGACGTTCCAGGTTCCAGATATACGAGCTAAAGAACATCTTCACAGCAGCATCTAAGATTATAAAGCCTAAAAAACTGAGGTCATCATCTTCTCTCACAAACTGACTGCTTCCTCTCTTACCTGCAGTGAGTAACACGACCCTCCTGGTAGCCAGTTCCCAGCCTTAGCACTAGCCTTGCCTTCTCCATCTCCTCCCGCGCCAAATCAGCGCAAAGTCCTGACCATCCGTTCTGAAGACTTCTTAGGTCTGTCGAGCCAGATTCTAGATCTGTTTGAGGGATTGGGAAGTCGACGTGAAATTACAAGTTAGGACACTAAGAAGTACAGAAGTCGAGTAGGAGAGGATGGGCCAATGCTGATGAAGCTGTTTAAAAGGGCTCAGAGCAGACCATCCAGGACCCCGTAGTTCTCCTACATATCATTTGCTCTGAGGGACTGAAGATACAAACGGACAATGGCTAGACAACGTGTAAAAACAGAACTCTGACCCACAATCTCTAGCAATCGGCCAAACTTAGACCCAACCAGAGAAAACGAAGTGTGTTCCTCTAATCAATCACATAGGACGCCCGGCTTCCAGTTAGTGCACATCCAGCTTCCCCAAACCAACACCCTCCCATCAGGGCATACTTGAGGCTTTCCCTCTTCATCTGCAGTAAAGTTTTCCCATCCTTTAACTGATTTGGGGTGTCTGCCAAGCACAAATGATGATGGCTAACTGCCTTCCGATAGCAAGCTCTGAATAAATAGCCTTTGCTTGTTCTCATTTGGGTGATGGTGTTTTATATCCACAGGTCTAAAGTTCCTTGAGACACATCAGTTTGAGAAATGTTCTTGTCAGACAGCGATTCCTAATGATGCTGCTAATGAACATGATGTTCCGTGATAAGGAGAACAGTGTCCTGCCACTAACATAAAATAAGGCTGGTCCTTCCCCTTTGTGATTAAATCACAGTCTTCACACACACACACACACACACACATACACGCGTGTGCACATGCACACGCCACCTTCCTTTTCCAAGGAGAAGGATTTATGTTTGATTGCTCTCAAGCTCTGTGTTATTGTGGAGAATTCCCTCGATGGGTGGAAAAGAGAGAAAACGAATGAAAAGGGACCAAGGTGTCCTATGTAATAAAGATGTGAGGTAGGTGGCGGAACAGAGAGAAAGCCACGGGCTGCACAGCAGGAAGAAAATCTGGAGAAATTGAGAAGAGAACAGTTTTGGCAGCAGCTGCAAACTGAACGATAGACATTGGGAGGACCAGTGACGAGGAGGGGGGTTTTTAATGATGCTTGCTGATGGGTGTACTGCCTCACATGAGGGAACTTTCTGGAGAGGGTGGAAACAGTCTATATTTTATTTTAGGTGGTTGCTACTTGGGTACATGAAATTATCAAAACTCTTCCACTGAACATTTAAGAACTGTGCATTTTGTTATATATTAATTATACCTCAGTTTAAAAACAATGCACCGACTTCCCTGGTGGCGCAGTGGTTAAGAATCCGCCTGCCAATGCAGGGGACACGGGTTCGAGCCCTGGTCCAGGAAGATCCCACATGCCGCGGAGCAACTAAGCCTGTGAGCCACAACTACTGAGCTTGCGTCTATAGCCCTCGAGCCACAGCTACTGAAGCCTGAGCACCACAACTACTGAAGCCCACACGCATAGAGCCTGTGCTCCGCAACGAAGAGTAGCCCCTGCTCGTGGCAACTAGAGAAAGCTCGCGCACAGCAACAAAAGACCCAACGCAGCTAAAAAAATTAAAAAATATATATATATATTAAAAAAATGCATGTCTCTCTCCCTCCCTCCCTCCTTTCCTTTTATTCTTCCTCCCTTCCTCCCTTCCTCTTTCCTTCCTTCCTTCCTTCCTAATTCCATTCCAAATTCATGGGGTGGACCTGAGTGGGGCATTCAGGGTGGCCCTTGTGAGAATGGCAGCCCAGTGGTGTCACGGGAGTGGCATATACCATGGATTGAGCAAACAAGCACATATCTTGAGGCTAATGGGAGTCAGTTTCCTTACTGATGAAAAGAAGTAGCAATAAGGAAAGAACGGAAGCCCAAATAAACCCTGTGGTGGTGTATTGCAAGTGGATATATCAGTACAAACTTTACTTACATAGAGACAGATCCAGAAATAAATATAGATAAGAAGGTGCATGCATGTGTGTACGTATGTACATCTGTATACATGTAATTCCTAGCTCTGTCGACTAAGATAGCCTGGGGATGGCAGTACACCCAGTAGCAATGAGCACACCTAGTGCCTAGATCTTGGTTTCTAAATACAACTCTCCACTGAAAGGTGCCAGGGCTCCTTGGAAAATTGGCTAGTTCTAGGAATGGGGCAGGGTAAGTGCAAGATAAGCCTGGAACATCAAGGGCTGAAGAACAACTCAGGTGATGCTCAGAGAATGGCAGGCACCTGTTACAAAGACCTCCGAAGTCATTTGAAGGGACTCTCATTAGTCAAATATGGGACAATTTGAGTGTAAAATAAATAATCATAGTAACAAATTAAATCCATTGACCAAAACAGGAATCAACAAGTCTACATTGATAGCAATAAACACATTAATAGATGGGAAGATAAGAAAGTTCTTCCTGACAGTAGAATGCCAACTAATTAATATAGTATGAATATGGAATTAGAAAATCACAATTTGGAATTCATCATAGAAATATTTAATTCTGGCAAAAAAAAAAATCAATGGATGTTAAAACTAGGGGTGTTAGTAGGATGTGAAATGAGATGCTCATACAGTCTTAAAAGTGTCACCACATAAATTAATAATTCATTACAAAGAGAGGAGAAAGGAATAAACTTATAGTGGAGGAACCTGGCAGATACCACTTGAATCAAGTAATCAAAATTAACACCACCATTAATGGGACAAATTGACACTGTGTGCCCACCCCGCTCCCCCACAATAGGATGCAATGAGAAGAACACAGCATCTCTTCTGAGATATTCCTGCCCCAAACTTAATAACCCGGGTTGTGTCATGAGAAACTTGAAGGACACCATGCAAAACAACTTCCCTGTAATCTTCAAAAAGGCAAAGGCCATGAAAGGAAATAAAGACTGAGGGAGCCTGGGAGTCAGGAGAAGTGGCTGGACCACATGATGCTCTCGCTATCAGAGCCTGAGGGGACATTTGGTGAAACTCGAAGGGGGTCTCTGGGTTAAGAGTACATGCAAGTTTTTTGTTCTATTCTTGGAACTTTTCTGTATGTTTGAAATTGTTTAAAAATATAACTAAAAACAGGAAAGAATGCATGTCCTTTTGGTGGTTTCCTTGAGAGTACTTTTAAAAAGATACTGGTCTTAACTGGACCATATGAGGCCTCAACTTTTATTTACATCACTGCCTAAAAATCAACGCAGTGATAGAACTTTTCTCAGTTTTAGGTTTATGTATATATTCTATTAATATAAAATATATACTATATATATTAATATATAATATATGAGATTATTATATAAACTTTTTTTTGAATCATCGACAACCAGCTCCTATTTGCCAACTATAGAACCTTGGAAAATGATGCAAAAAATAGTAGTAGCAGGAAAATGAAGAAACAACTAAATCAAACTTAGTTTGACAGCTTTAAGGGAGAGTCAAGTGTTTGTGGTTTTTTAAAATTTTTGACTAGTAAAATTTTCCCTTCTTTGTAAAATTAAATACAAACATAATGGATGGTAATCTGCACAATTTATAAATTATAATTATTATCAGTCCTGAGTGCTTTGCCACTTGAACATGTCTGAGAATTACAAAATGTTCCCAGAACCCTCACAAACACACACATGGGTCTAATGAAAAACCTTTGTGATGAGCCTTAAGATGAGATGCAGTCGTTCATCCTCCAGATTGTGATGTATTTTCACCTATAACTTCAGCACCAGCTGGTGGTTGTGTAGTCTGGTCTATCTTCCTCTCCACATGGTGCAACTCACACCCCAGTAACAATAGTATAATAACCAAACAGCTGGCTGATAATCAATGTTAAATGACATTTTAAAGACACATTTAAACTTGCCATTAAAGTTTAATTTGGCAGAGCAAATGGAAAAATCACTAAGATGAAAATCCAAGGAATTTTGACGAATCAAGTGTCTGTTTTGTATTGTTGGGGTTTATAATCATCACTAAAGAGTAGCCAACCCTTGGATTTAATGTTGCACTTAGGATATTATGTTTTATTAACCATGAACAAGGATACAGAACCACATAGACACTTAGGTTGAAGAATACATGACAACATTTGTTTCACAAGAGACATAGGACCTTGTACTTAAAATTCTTAATGACTGGGGAGGGGGGTAAAATAGGTGAAGGGTATTAAGAGGTACAAACCTCCACTTATAAAACAAACAATCCACGGGAATACAGCGTAAGAAATATGGTCAACTATATTGTGATGACTTTGTACGGGGACAGACGGCTACTAGACTTACTGTGGTGATCGTTTCACAATGTGTGCAAATATCAAATCATATGTGATACACCTGAAACTAGCATAATATCATACATCAACTATATTACAATCTTTTAAAATGGGGAAAAATTCTTACTGACTTTATATCCTTTCCTGCTCTACTTTGTAAATTCACTAGAGAGACCTAGACTCAGAGTCCAAGGTTTTGCAGTCCTGAAATCCCATTGCATCACATGTTCAAAAACTTTCTTATTTACTTCACAAGCAGAGACTTTGACCATAACATTAAACATTTAGCAACGGTTTAGATTTAAAAAAAAAACAACACTTTGAATGTTGTCTCTTTCTGGATTGGGATTCTAGCTAATATCCACCAGTAAGCTCTCAGTGGAAAGATGCAAATGCCTTTGCTCCTATGACAGCAAAGTCTATCAGGAGCTGTGAACACATTTGCAGAGGGGATAAAGGAACGTGTCACAGGGCTTAATGGGCATGATTATATACGTCTAGAAATGCATAGTCAGCCTAAGTCTGCACTGAGACATCTTCGTGCAAATTCTGGGATCCCCTACTTGCAAATAGCTTTCACCTGGTAGAAACTAATACGTTTATATACTGCAATTTCTATTTTTATCTAGAGCAGTTATTCTTAACTTTGGATGCACAGTATAATCTCTCAGACTGTGTTTTTAAAAAAATAGAAAAATTCAACAGAATTTCTGAGGGAAGGGTTCAGGCATTGGGCTTCTTTAAAGTCCCCAGGTAATTATGACTGCAGTGGGGGGTTAAGACCCATTGATTCAGCATGTCAGTATTTACCTAAGTTCAACTGATAAGGTTCCACCACATCATTCTCTCTCTTGCCAACGTGAGATTACTTTTTATACTTTCTATAGTGTGTGATTCCTTGATCTCTTGTGAATTACTTCCCGGGTTCCACATATTCATTCATTCTTTTGCAAACATTTCCTAAGCCCTTGTTAAGCTGTACTTGCTGGCTGACATTGGAATTTCAGAAATACACAAGACTTGACTGTTGCCTGTAAGGATCACAGTTTACTAGGACTGAGATACGGTGCTACAAATGAAAAAATGAAAGTCCAAGGTTCTTAATTTCCTTAGAAGCATCTGCCGACATTGCACAGAGGATATTTCACTCGGATTATGTCTTAAAGAACCTTGAGTTTAGCGGTTCAGAGGGCATGAGGTGGAGTGGGGTGAGATGGTAAGGATGTAGGTGTTCAGGCAGCTGTCAAAGCAAGAAGGCGTAAGACAGCAGGATGTGTCCCCAACAGCAGCAATACAGCCGAATGTTGCTGGAGCAGAACATTTTAGGTGAGGAATAGTGGGAAGTGAGGCTGGGAAGGGGGTAGGACCTGGATGACGAAAGCTCTTTATATGCCATGTTTAAGAGTTTGCAGTGAAAGGGAGGACCAAAGTCAAGTGTGTATTTCAGAAAGAATATTAACAGCAGCATATACGACAGATTGGGGTAAGTGGGCAGAGTGGGAGAGAAAGGGACTGAAAAAAGAAAACCCTTGGTATGTCTCACACTGATCCTATCTTCCATTCTCACTTTCCAAACCAACCTTGCACAACGTTGCATGTTAGTGAGCAAGGGACATTTTTATGCAATTGCCCACGTGTACACCTGGCCGTGATGACACGGGAGATGTGCTGCTCTCCTGGAGCAGGCTTTGGAGAGAAGGCTTTTATTTCCCAAATCATGGCCTGAGATGCCAGAAGAGTGAAATTCTAGCCAAGGACTGAGGATATTACTCAGAAACTGGAGGGAGTTTTGCTGGGAGGATTCATCAACCACATGTTCAGGTTTTAAGCTGGATATGAAAAGTGCCTATAGTTGGGATACGGAGTCCATGGAGGAGAATGGGAAACAAACAGAGAAAAGGAGCACATTATTTGGTTCTTCCTAGGATGACTCCATCAGGGAAAGCGGACAAGCCCACCACCTCGGAGGAAGTGTGGTGTCCTGGTTGGGGCCAGAGGCTTTAATCAGGGACCACTCGAGTTTGAGTCATGACTCCGCCTCTTACTAGCTGTGGCCTCTTGGGCAAGTCACATTCTACGGTCAAGTTCTCATCTCTAACATGGGGGTGAAAATAAAACCTACTTCACATGCTTGTGGTCAGGATTAAATTAGAATGCGTGCAGAGTACTTACAAAGTGCCTGGCTTAAACTGAGTACTTGATGAAATTTAGCTGTCATTAACATTCTTCTTAGCATTAATATCAATGCCTCAGATGTCTTACACCAAAGTCCTGGAAATTCCTGCACAAAAGCATAATTTTTTGTGCACAAAGGCACCAAAAAACTAATAGATTTCAATGAGACTCCGTGAATTGGTACTCATTACTAGAAACCATAAAGAACAAAAGACAAAAAGAAAGAGCTACATTCCGTACCCTACTGCAAAGTGTGAGTAGCAGTTATCTCTAGGCAGTGGAATACGGGCATTTACTTTCTTCCATTTTTTTAATATGTCAGATTTTTGTTTTATTTTGTTTTCACTGATTTTTAAAATCTTATCAATAGATAAGACAGAAAATCTATTTCCACATTTGGGGAAAAAATAAGATATGTCTGTATCAGGAATTCCCTGGTGGTCCAGTGGTTAGGACTCAGCGCTTTCACTGCCAGGCCCGGGTTCAATCCCTGGTCAGGGAACTAAGGTCCCACAAGCCGCGCAGTATGGCAAAAAAAATAAAAAATAAAAAAATAATAAGATAAGTCTGTATGAAAATCCACAAACACAAAAGTAGGGTTGTAATTCCAATATGTTAAATGAGCATTCCTGGGAGCTATTTACCAAATCATCAGACTCCCCTGTTTCAGGAACTCATATTTGTATAGAAAACACTACAGATGTTTCCCCCGAGATTCAGTAGAGTCAAATTTTCACCCAGGTAATGTCTAGTGATCATTACAAACCCTGGCCAGGCCCTGCAGAACTCAGTCTCCTCAACCCTCTGTCCAGCCCTGACGTGTGGGTTGAGGGAAAGCTCCCAGCTCCCTCCCTATTCCTGCTTCACTTGAAGTCCCAAGTTAGGACAAAAGGCCATTACACTTTGGAACACAAAGAAGAGAACCCTGGGACCCTACACACAAGTGTCATACACTATGTAGAAAAACATATTGTAAGAAATCCAAAGACAAGATCAGTATGATCTCATCACTAGAGATTCTAGAAGGGAATGAGGGTTAGCAGATGAGGGCCTGAGAATAAAATGCTGAAAATGCATTCGCTGATGAACTGACGTAGAAGAAAATGAAAAGGCAGCCCAAAAAACTAATATGACTTCCAAGAAGTTCTCTGATGAGCTCAGATATAAAAAGACCCTGTTAAAAAATAAAAATAAAAAAGGATGGAAGAAGGGAACTATTACTCAGAATGAATCCACGTGCAGCATAAACCAAGTCTGCAGAATGTCAGGACCTCAGCTGACTTAAGTGCAGGATGAGATAAGTTTGTCAACGCCGCAAAGACAACCAAGTCAAAATCAGTATCATATTCAGAATACAATTTTGTGTTTTATTTTCATATCATAAGTGCTTTCCTAGATCATTATCTTATGCTTTAAAGACGTGCTTTTTTTAAAGTAACTACATAATCTTCCATCATCTATACTTTAACCATCTCCTTGCTTTTGGACATTTAGGTGGCATCTTTCACCATTATGAATAACACCACAGTTAAGTTCTTTTGCAAAATCTTTGAATCAGTTATTTCCTTAGGATCTTATTTCTAGAGGTGGAATTACTTGGACAAAGGGCAAAACATTTTTAAGGATCTTGATACATATATGGCTTGACTGCCTTCCAGAAAGGTTAGCCCAATTTATGTTCCAACTTGACAATGTCTGAAGGTTCTAAACACAGTGTAATGTTAACTGACAAAGAGGGAACTGAATTATTTAATTTTTGGTTTTCTTCTGGCTTATCCAGCAAAGAACATTATACTCACACCGAAAAAAGTAAAATGGACACCATGAAGAAGGAATTGAAGCTTTGCTAGAAAGTAATATAAGTAACCAGCCATCCCAAATGCATTTCGGGGCTGTAAACCCAGGAAAACATATCCCAGGTTGCATGAACTTGTAATTGTGACCTCAGTGTCACTGTCATCAATCTTTACATTATAGGACATCAAGGAAGACCATCTAGTACCACGGACAGTTTATTTTAAAACATATATGTACAACATTGTGATCTGTGTTAAGAAAATATATAGAAAAATGCTGGAAGTCAATGCACCAAAATATAAAGAGTAATTCAGTTAGGAACAGAATATTTTTCTTATTTTCTCTATCTACAAATTTTATGTAGTGTGTTTGTATCACTTCATGGTGGAAGAAAAAGGAATTTTTTAAAACGATAAACAAGAGAGATGCCTGAAGACACAGGAGGAAAACCAATAGACTGTGAAGACCAAGCTTCAGTAAGTTTGACATAAATCCACAGCCTGGTGGTAAGAATTGTTAACCAAGATGGTTCATGTGCACTTCGATGAATGGGAAATGATCGCTAAAAAACAATGTGTGATCTCTTCCAACAGGTTGCAACAAATTAAGCCTAATTCTAGTTCTGACTTCGTTTTAGGTTAGTAAATAAGGGGAAATGCTTTAGCAATAACGTGTCTCCATTTTAGCAAAGCATCTGGAGACTTATCTCTTGATGGTACCCTTGGGAGTGAGATGCTGAAATGTGAATCGGGATACAGTATTATTAGTTGGCTTAGCAGCTGCTTATACAAATTATATGTGGAAAGCTCTGCTCAATAGCTATAATATGAAAAAAACCAAACCCCAGGAGGTTTGATTAGCTCTGATAGGTCTAAATTATATGAAAGTAGGGACTTCCCTAGCGGCCAAGTGGTTAAGACTCCTCACTTCCACTGCAGGGGGCACGGGTTTCAATCCCTGGTCTGGGAACTAAGATCCCACATGCCATGTGGCATGGCCATAAATAAATAAACAAACAAATAAATAAATAAAATGAAAGTAAAAGAAAGCTTGGGGAATGGTTTACTATTTTTAAGAGAATAAGAAGCATAAATGTTCCCCAGCAATATGACCTATTGCTGTTTATTTTATTTTCTATATTTATTTTTAATTTATGTATTTTATTTTTGGCTGCATTGGGTCTGTTGCTGCGCGCGGGCTTTCTCTAGTTGCGGTGAGAGGGGGCTACTCTTCTTTGTGGTGCGCGGGCTTCTCATTGCGGTGGCTTCTCTTGTTGCAGAGCACGGGCTCTAGGTGCACAGGCTTCAGTAGTTGTGGCTCGCAGCCTCAGTAGTTGTGGCGCACGGGCTTTGTTGCTCCGCGGCATGTGGGATCTTCCCAGACGAGGGCTCGAACCCGTGTCCCCTGCACTGGCAGGTGGATTCTTAACCACTGCACCACCAGGGAAGCCCCTTGCTGTTTATTTTAAATTTAAATCTTCAAACTTAAAGTGAGTGTGGACACTCAACAATGTTGATTTAGATGGACCGCTTAAGAAGATCATGGATTTTTAAGAAACATTCTTTAAGCATCTCATTATATGAATATATACAAATACATCAAGCACCTTTAGGGATGATTTCCCTGGTCTCCTAGGTAAAAATAAATCCAACTGGTTAATTAACCTGTCAACAGTATTTGTGATTTCCCTTTGTTTCTACGTGTGCTCATGTTAGTTTCTTCAGCATAGAATGAGCCCATTCTTATATTTGCGCTGCTCCAAAATCTTTCATTTATTTACCAAAACCTTAGAGCCAAGGGTCCTTGCACTACACACATAACAATACACTCTTCTATCCTCTCAGGTCATTTTATGAAAAGCTGGTAATTTAGAGAAACTTTCCAGAAGAAAACTATAGAATTTTGTCCCCAGTCCTATTCTATTCAATACTTTCAACAAATTGGATGAAGACTTTTAAAATTTCATAAATTGTTAGATGTTGCACAGAGGAGAAAATGTGGACAGTTGATCTCAAAAAGAGCTCAACACATCGGCCGGAAAACGCAGGATAAATTTCACAAGATCTCTGTAAATCTCAGCTTGTAGGTTGATTAAGTAGGGGAAAGAGCCGTTCCAGCTTGAAGAAAATCCAGATGCTTCCACAGAGAAAGAAGTAGAACTGAAATTCAAGCCCAGCGAGCCTTGGGCAACCCAGCGAGGGCTCTGGAGCAGGCATCGCCGGCCCTAAAACGGCTGGGCCTGTGTGTCCCCTTCTTGCCCATCACGGGATGCAGGCTGCCCAGACAGGGTGTGACCTCAGGTCAGGCAGTCTGCAGTGAGGCAGCCCCAGGGGAGCTGACAGCGGAGACCCTGTGCTGGCCACCCTCCCCTCAGGTGGGCAACAAGTCCTTCTCTGAAGGAGAGTTTTGGGGGTGCATCTCTGTGGATGCAGAGACTGCTAGAGTTTCTCCCCTATTCATTTTAGTCTAAGAACACCCCCAAGTTTAATCAGAGCCCTTGGCTGTCCCGCTGGATGCTATGTTTCTCAGACTCCCTTGCAGCTAGGCTTGACCATGTGACCACGTTCTGACCAATGGGATGTGAGTGGAGGGATACAGTCAACTTCAAGGCTGCTTCCTTACAAAGGAAGTGGCCCTTTCCCTACACACTCAGTCTCTCTCTCACTTCTTTCCCTCCTTGTCTGTGGACTGGAAAAGGAGTGGTAGTAAGCCTGCTTCAACCATGAAGAAAAGAACAATACCTAAAGGAATACCAGAGACACATGATTGAAAGAATCTGGTTCTCTGATGATCTCACAACATAGAGACTTCTACCTCTTGGCTGGAGAGAAAAAGACTGCTATCTTATTGGAAGGACCATCTTTTTAGTTCAGCATCTTAGCCAGGATGATATTTTTGTTACAGCGCCTCAGCCAACACCCTAACAACTGCTAAGGCGATTGCAATAATGCATCTTTGCACCAAGGTGGTAGTAATGGAAGTGGTATGTGGTGATGAGATTCAGTTCCATTTGAAAGAAACAGTCATTGTTGTTTGTTGATGGATGTGATGTGAGATTCCAGAAAGAGTCAAGAATGACCCCAATTTTAGGCTTCAGCAATTGAAGAAATTAAGATGCCATTTATTGAGATGGGGAGACCTGAAAAGGGTTGACTTCGAGGTTGGTTTTTACCTGATAAACTTGGGTATCTACAAGAGCCAAGTTGGGTAGAAGAATCTGGAGTTGAAGGGACACATGTAGGCTGGAGAGATGAATCTGGGAGTATATACAGTCTTGTTTCTTTCTCTGAAACTCACCAGAGTCTTTGCATTTGTTCTCCGTGCTTGGAGACCCTTCTCCTGAATGTCTGTGCTGTCTTCCCTCTCATCACCTGGGGTTTGTGCCTTCTACAAGCCCGGCTAAAAGATCACTCTGTCCCCCATTCACTCGGCACCACACGGCCCTGCTTTATCTCCTCTGCCACTTTAATGGACACTTGAAATTACCTTTGATAATCTGTTTATCATTGTCTCTCTTCCCACCTAGAATGCAGACCGTGCCAGGACTGACTCTGTCTTTATCTGTCGCACCCTCAGCACCTAGGACAGTGCCTGACACACAGTCTGTGCTCCATACATGGCTGGGGGCTGAGGGATGGGAGAAGAAAGGAGTAAAGTCACAGGACAGCTCAAAGCCATTTCCCCGGCAACACTCACCAGCTTGAGGTTCACTTCTGCTAATAAATCTCTTTGGAAATTTCAAGTGCTTATAAATTTGCCTTATGTTAATATAGATTTGCCTTATTTTTTTTCCATTTTATTTTATTTTTTCAAAGTTTTTTTTTTTTAATTGAGACATAGTTGATTTACAATGTTGTGCTAATTTCAGGTGTACAGCAAAGCAATTCAGTTATACATATACATATATATCTTTTTTTCAGATTCTCTTCCCTTAGAGGTTATTATAAAATATTGAGTATAGTTCCCTGAGCTATACAGTAGGTCCTTGTTGGTTATCTATTTTATATATAGTAGTGTGTATATGTTAATCCCAAACTTTTAACTTATACCCCACTCTTTCCCCTTCGGCAACCATAAGTTTGTTTTCTACGTCTGTGGGTCTATTTCTGTTTTGTATGAGTTCATTTGTATCATTTTTTTTAGATTCCACATATAAGTGATATCATATGATATTTGTCTTTGTCTGACTTACTTCACTTAGTATGATCATCTCTAGGTCCAACCATGTTGCTGCAAATGGCATTATTTCATTCTTTTTTATGGCTGAGTAATATTCCATTGTATGCACATGCCACATCCTCTTTATCCATTCATCTGTGGATGGACATTTAGGTTGTTTCCATGTCTTGGCTACTGTGAATAATGCTGCTATTGCACATAGGGGTGCATGTATATTTTTGAATTATGTTTTTTTCTCCAGATATATGTCCAGGAGTGAGATTGCTGGATCACATGGTAGCTCTACTTTTAGTTATCTAAGGAACCTCCATACTGTTTTCCAGAGTGGCTGAACCAATTTACATTTCCACCAACAGTGTAGGAGGGCTAGCCTTATTTTTCAAACAGCTACATGCTAGACCTATTGTGTGGGTATATCCTTATTTATTTAACCAGTACCCTAGGGATGGACATTTAGCTTGTTTCCTGTTTCCTGCTATTATATTCAGTGCTGCTGAGACACCTTTATACAAATTTCCTTGTGCACATGTATAAACATATTCATAGGATGAATTCCTAAAAGTGGAATCACTAGACTGAGGGTGTGTGCATTTTAAATTTTAATAGATGTTCTCAAACAGCCTTCTACCAGAACTTGGCAGAGAGGATGGAGTTGCCTTTCACTGAGATCGTAACAATTTCACAGCCACCAATAATGTATGAAACGCTGGCAGTTTAACTCGGCTCGCTGAACGTTTCCTTGCATGAACACCAGATGGCGGAACAGACTCTGATGTATCTGCCACAGGTGACTTGCGGATCAGCTGCAGAGACTTGAAGTCTCATTTTGGTTCTGTAGATTCAGTAGATGAATTTGGAGAACCAGTGGTACATTATTGAATCTCTGTCGATAGAGATGTTTCAGTTCATCTGTAATAGCAGATGGGAGCCTGTGCTTTTTTTCCCTTTACTTGAAAACACCCTGAAAAGATCCTCATCTTTTGCTCCATAATTCTTCCCCATTACCCAGACACTACCTTTTCTCCAGCCGAATGGAAAATGTGTGAATGGTACAGAGAACACAAGTTAGCGATCATAACTCTTGGAGTTGTATTGATGTGTGAAAGTGACTTATTTAGTTCATGTTGCTGCAACAAGGGAGTGTAGGAACATATGTATGTCACATAAGAACATTTCTTCAAGCAAATAGAAATGAATAATTAAAGTTGATGTATTTACTACGATAAGGCTTCCATTTGGCAGGACACCAGCAAACCAATTTCACAGCAGAAATGTTTTCCTGGAGAGTGTGTCATTTGAACAGAATGAATCCAGTTAGAGTTGTACCTGCTTGGCCACTGTTGAGTACACTTTAAGATGGGAGTTTAGATAACTGTCCCCAACCAACAGCCCACCGCACGCATATATCCAACGGAAAAGGTACTCATTGATGTGTATGTACCCACCTGCAAAACATTTTCTTGTCTGTAGAGGGAAATATTTTGTAATCAATCCATCATTCCCCTAAAAGGTCAACAGGTGGAAAACTGATCTCCTGAGCTACCTTGACAGGACCCATATTTACTACTTATTACAGAGTCAATTTTTGCTCCTCCTGAGAGAATGACAGAGGTCTTATTTGTAAAGTGTCTAAGATGAGATGTACATAATTTTAGGGACAAAATCGTCTACTTGTGGTTGTTCCTCGGGACACTGAAGTCCTTAAGCCAAACAGGAAGGGATCCTGCCTCAAAGAAGGAAAAGTTAAGATTGATGAAGACCTATTACATTCTAGGTATCTGTCTCAAACCTATGAAGGGCTAGGAAGTCATGGCCCAGAGAAGAAAAATGACTTGTTCAAATGCACATAACTACCGAGTGGCCAAACAGAATTTGGACCAAAGGCTGCTGATCTCCTGGACCAGTCCTAGGTTCTCAGTGTGTGCCCACTGTGCCCTCCCCGCCCCGACCAGCGGCCTCAGCATCACCAGCATAACTAGAAATTTCTTCAGAATGCGAGTTCTTGAGCCCCAACCTATCCTGACGGAATCAGAAACTCTGGGGGTGGGGCCCAGCAACCGGTATTTTCATAAGCCCTCTAGGGGATTCTGGTGCAAGTTCAAGTTTGAGAACCTCGGTCCTAGAGGCATTCTCCTTCCACAGCATCGTGTTGCCTGGGAGTGATGCCTGGAAGGGGGGAACCAGTGCTCATCAAGGCACCATCGTGAGCCAAACACTCTGACAGGTACGTGGCATCTTATTTCTTTTAATCCTCACGACAGCCATGGAAGTTAGGTGTCATTATTTTTATTTGACATTGAGGAAACTGAAGCTGAGTATGATAAGGTCATTTGTTGAAGCTCCCAATACCAGTAAGAGTCAGAGAGGCAATTTATACGAGGGTCTATCTGATTCCACAGCCTAAAGATTCTTCTATTATCCACTAGAAAGTTCTATCCTAATAGCAGTATTGATCGGCTAAGTGTTTATCTATCCTGAGGCTACTCTTCACACACAATTGTAATAAGCTTGATTGTGTGGTTTCTCAGCCTAACTCTAGATCAAAGATAACAAATAAGAGGGATGTTGCTACAAGCAGATTAAAAGGAACCAACAGAAACAAATGGACAGATGAATAGTCTGGAAGGAGATAGTAAAACTATTAAAAAGTGAGTAACTTAAAAAAAATGTTTTTTAACTCTATCACTTCATAATCAGAGAGAGCAATACAAGTTATTTATAAAAAGTTGAAGGTTTGGGGCTCTTTTGTATAAGAGTCAACACTTCCAAACGCCTTGAACGTCTCACTATCATAATCAACATCCTAATGGTGGGTTTGCCATTGAAAGTAGGTTAGGGGGGCTTCCCTGGTGGCGCAGGGGTTAAGAATCCGCCTGCCAATGCAGGGGACACGGGTGTGAGCCCTGGTCCGGGAAGATCCCACATGCCGCGGAGCCACTAAGCCCGTGCGCCACAACTACTGAGCCTGCGCTCTAGAACCCGCGAGCCACAACAGCTGAGCCCACGCGCCTAGAGCCCGTGCTCCACAATGAGAAGCCACCACAATGAGAGGCCCACGCACCGTAACAAAGAGTAGTCCCCACTTGCCGCAACTAGAGGAAACGCGCGCAGCAACGAAGACCCAATGCAGCCAAAAATAAATAAATAAATTTATTAAAAAAAAAAAAAGTAAGGTTAGGTTTTCCACACAGCAATGTGTGAAGTGCATTTCTGAGAAATCTGCGTAAGAAACAGTTCAAGTGAGAAATGCTTTGGCTCTTGAGGCACCAGGTACCCGTGCAATTCTTCCATATGGAATCTTGCCATCATCAAGTCCACCATTGCCACAAACCAAGCTGGCCTTGGACTCCTGCACCTGCCTTTCCTGTTGGCTCATTTTTATTGATAAAGGGCCCCTTGGTGCACCCAGCCGTAGACTTCCACCCGGAGAGACCGAGGCCCTGCCACGAATCCAGTCACGTGGAGGAGACCTAAAGCTCAGATGTAAGTTCTTAAGTCTTAATAACAGGTAAGAATCCTGGAGGAGTTGACCCATCCCTTCATCCTTCTCACACAGGAAGAAAGGCCCCACAAGACTGAAGACACTTCAAAGACCCTTTTTTTCTTTTTTTGAATTTTATTTTATTTTATTTTTTTATACAGCAGGGTCTTTATTTTTGAGGGGGTGTGAATTTTAGCATTTACTACTATAGCATAAAATTTTTCATTTTCAGTGTCTCTCTACATTCAATCCAGATAATTTTTAAATGATAATTATTCTATGGAAGCACATTCAGTTCTAGCTGGGAAACCCAAATACATGAGTTTATATATCATAATTGTATGCATAGTCATGTGTATATATATTACATATAATAGATATAATTTATATAATGATACACATTGAATATTATACTTATCCTATCATTTTCAATTTGTTTTGAATTTTACTTATTTCTTACACAGCAGGTTCTTATTAGTTATCTATTCCATACACAGCCATGTACACATGTCAGTCCCAATCCCCCAATTCATCCCACCCCCCACCCCCCTCCCTGCTTTCCCCCCTTGGAGTCCATACGTTTGTTCTCTACATCTGTGTCTCTATTTCTGCTTTGCAAATAGGTTCATCAGTACCATTTTTCTAGATTCCACATATATGCGTTAATATACAATATTTGGTTTTCTCTTTCTGACTTATTTCACTCTGTATGACAGTCTCTCGGTCCAACAACATCTCTACAAAAGACTCAATTTCGTTCCTTTTTATGGCTGAGTAATATTCCATTGTATATATGTACCACATCTTATTTATCCATTCATCTGTCTATGGGCATTTAGGTTGCTTCCATGTCCTGGCTATTGTTAACAGTGCTGCAATGAACATTGGGGTGCATGTGTCTTTTTGAATTATGGTTTTCTCTGGGCATATGCCCAGTAGTGGGATTGCTGGGTCATATGGTAATTCTATTTTTAGTTTTTCAAGAAACCTCCATACTGTTCTCCATAGTGGCTGTATCAATTTACATTCCCACCAACAGTGCAAGAGGGTTGCCTTTTCTCCACACCCTCTCCAGCATTTGTTGTTTGTAGATTTTCTAATGATGCCCATTCTAACTGGTGTGAGGTGATACCTCATTGTAGTTTTGATTTGTATTTCTCTAATAATTAGTAATGTTGAGCAGCTTTTCATGTGCTTCTTGGCCATCTGTATGTCTTCTTTGGAGAGATGTCTGTTTAGGTCTTCTGCCCATTTTTGGATTGGGTTGTTTGTTTTTTTAACATTGAGCTGCATGAGCTATTTATGTATTTTGGAGATTAATCCTTTGTCTGTTGATTCTTCGGCAAATATATTCTCCCATTCTGAGGGTTGTCTTTTCGTCTTGTTTATGGTTTCCTTTGCTGTGCAAAAGCTTTGAAGTTTCATTAGGTCCCATTTGTTTATTTTTGTTTTTATTTCCATTACTCTAGGAGGTGGATCAAAAAAGATCTTGCTGTGATTTATGTCAAAGGGTGTTCTTCCTATGTTTTCCTCTAAGAGTTTTACAGTGTCTGGTCTTACATATAGGTCTTTAATCCATTTTGAGTTTATTTTTGTGTATGGTGTTAGGGAGTGTTCTAATTTCATTAGAACACTAATTAATTAGCTCTAATTAGCTAATTAATTAACACATTAATTAGCTCTTCTCTAAATGTTTGATAGAATTCACCTGTGAAGCCATCTGGTCTTGGACTTTTGTTTGTTGGAAGATTTTTAATCACAGTTTCAATTTCATTACTTGTGATTGGTCTGTTCATATTTTCTATATCTTCCTGGTTCAGGCTTGGAAGGTTGTACCTTTCTAAGAATTTGTCCATTTCTTGCAGGTTGTCTCAAACACCTTCTAAGCCATGTTTGAGCGTGTGGGATTGGTCACCTAGGAGAGATTTTTATTTTATTTTATTTTATTTTTTGGCTGTTCCACATAGCATGTGGGATCTTAGTTCCCTGACCAGGGACTGAACCTGTGCCCCATGCAGTGGAAGCGCTGAGTCCTAACCACTGGGCCACCAGGGAAGTCATAGCAGAGATTTTAGTTTTTTGTTGCAACATTCCTAGCCTGGTTTTTTTGCTCACTGAGTTACACGAAGCTTTGATAGTTACAAAGAAAGAAAGATGAGCTAGCAGCCCACCTATCAGAGTCTTGAATGTCCAGGAGAAATTGGACAAAGAGGTGTATAGGTGAGGGTTCTGCCCCATGAGCATCCTTTGGTACTCACTGTCAGGGGCCAGTCAATGGTAAGCCAGAGCTGCTAACAAGATCAGGATAATTCACAGCTCCTAGTGGGTCTTGCCTGGGTAGTCAATGAAATCTCACTGAGGGAAAGAAAAGAATATTTCTACCTGAATCCCTCATCAGTCTGGACTCATTACTGGCTTCTCTGTAGTTGGACTAAAGCAACAGGATAGCAGTTTAGGGATGGCTGATCTGAAGCACATCAAGGCGTGGCAGCTGGGCAGATGCAATGGCACCGAATTCAAGGGAACCCCGTAAGTGGCTTCTACCAGCAACGTGGGTCTCAATCAGCACCATCCGAACAAGCCCCATAGAAAGTGCAGGTGATAAAGCAGCAGCAGTTTCCACAAGCTCTCACAAGTGGTGGAGTCTCTGAGAAATGGGGTAACACGTGGGGTGGGGAGGAAAGACCTCAGAAGAGACAGCGGCACCCAGAGCCCAGCTCAGCTCCAGTCCGGAACGTACCCCGCCTCCTCCCAGCTCTCGCTCCGCTCACAACTGCCTTTCTTCAATCTGCTTATTAATACGGGTGCTCAGTCCCCACCACGTGCCAGGCACTGTGCTTTCCACACCTTATGTAACCCTCGCAATTCTATGACATATACGATTATTTCCCCCATTCTCAGATGCAGAAACTGAGGCTCTCAGAGGTTAAGCGTCTTGCAGCTGTTATGACCTAGAGCTGGGATTCAGACCCAGGCGATCAGACTCCAGAACCTCCCTCTGAACCCCCTAACCCTTGCTACCCAACGTGCGGCCCCCCGCGCGGGGATGTGGCAGCAGCGGTGGGCGCCGGTCGTCACCTGGGAGGTGTCAGGGTGCAGAATCTCTGTCCCTCTGCCACGCCCGACACCGGCTGAGAATCTGCATTTTAACAAGATCCCCAGGTGACGCGTGGGTTTATTAACTGTAGACAGGGAGCCTGGCGCTGGCTTCCCACTGCTGTGCCTCTGCCCGCACTTCTCTCCAGGACCCTGGGGACAGGCTAGGGGCTGGACAGTGCTGGACGGGGCCGTGGGGATGGGGCCAGCGCACCATAGGGTCCAAAGGGGGGCTGAACTGGGTCCCATGGCTTCTGTAGACACGGAAACGGGATTATGACCACTTCCCAAGCCTGGCAATATTTCCTGAGTTTGAGGGGTCGCAGCATGCACCATTCTAACGTTTCTCTTCAGTGCTTGAGTCATTGTCAAGATGCCACCGCCCGCCACTGAGCTCTGTTTCTCAGAGACTTTTAACAGTCTTCAGAGCCTGTTTCAGGGCAGACCTGGTCCCTTTCATAAATGAGTTGGAATTTAAACACTCCGGCTGAGAACGATGATCCAGCCCTAGAGTCAAGACGATCTAGTGCTGGGGTTGGGGGGTGGGCCCTCAGTCAGTCCAGGGGTTCTTAACCCTGGTGTACATCCCAGGTCTCCAAAGCCTCTTCCGAGACCTACGCCCTGAGTCCTCTCCAGATTCAGCAAATCGGAATCTCTGCAGGGAGGTCCAAGAATCCTTTCTACAAAAGCTTTTCAAGACGAAAACTCTATTTGAAAAGATACACGCACCCCAGTGTTCACTGCAGCACTGTTTATGATAGCCAAGACGTAGAAACAGCCTAAATGTCCAACGACAATGAATGGATAAAGAAGATGTGGTAGGGGCTTCCCTGGTGGCGCAGTGGTTGAGAGTCTGCCTGCCAGTGAGGGGTACACGGGTTCGAGCCCTGGTCTGGGAAGATCCCACATGCCGCGGAGCAACTGGGCCCGTGAGCCACAACTACTGAGCCTGCGCGTCTGGAGCCTGTGCTCCGCAACAAGAGAGGCCGTGATAGTGAGAGGCCCGCGCACCGCGATGAAGAGTGGCCCCCACTTGCCGCAACTAGCGAAAGCCCTCGCACAGAAACGAAGACCCAACACAGCCATGAGGAAATGAATAAATAAATAAATAAATAAAATTAAAAAAAAAAAAAAAAGAAGATGTGGTACATATATACAATGGGATATTACTCAGCCATACAAAAGAATGAAATAATGCCATTTGCAGCTACATGGATGGACCTAGAGATTATCATACTAAGTGAATTAAGTCAGGCAGAGAAAGACAAGTATTATATGATATCATATATAAGTGGAATCTAAAAAGTAATACAAATTAACTTATTTACAAAATAGAAACAGACTCACAGACATAGAAAACAAACTTATGGTTACCAAGGAGGAAATGGGTCAGGGAGGGATAAATTAGGAGTATGGGATTAATAGATATACCCTACTATACATAAAATAAACAACAAGGATTTACTGTATAGCATAGGGACCTATATTCAATATCCTGTAATAACCTATAAAGGAAAAGAATCTGAAGCTGTACACCTGAAACTAACACAACATTGTAAATCACCTATATTTAATTTTAAAAAAAGAGTTTTTCAGGTGATTATAGAATAATCTCAGGAAAAGCAATTGAAAATAGTTATTTCTATTCCAATCCCACCCCGCTTCCAACCAAAATCCTGAGCAGTCAGAGGGCAGAAGTGAACTTTAAGAAATCAGAATACAAGGGGCTTCCCTGGTGGCACAGTGGTTGAGAATCTGCCTGCCAATGCAGGGGACACGGGTTCAAGCCCTGGTCTGGGAAGATCCCACATGCCGCGGAGCAACTAGGCCCGTGAGCCACAACTACTGAGCCTGCGCGTCTGGAGCCTGTGCTCCGCAACAAGAGAGGCCGCGACAGTGAGAGGCCCGCGCACCGTGATGAAGAGTGGCCCCCGCTTGCCGCAACTAGAGAAAGCACTCGCACAGAAACGAAGATCCAACACAGCCATAAATAAATAAATAAATAAAAATTAATAAAATAAAGAAATCAGAATACAAATGAGTTTTAAGACAAAACACCAGGCTTCAAAGGCATTTCAGCTTTGTGGACAGTTGAACTATGGACCCAGACTTTTCCCAGAGGCTCCTGGCTGGTTCTCTTCTCTTCTGTGGTTAGGAAGTGGGCAGCTTGAAAATCTCTGGCCAAGACAATGGTTCCTGAACCTGGCTGTACTTCAGAACTGCCTGGGAAGATTGTTAAACACACAGATGCCTGGCCCTCCGCCTGAGCCTCTGAGTCAGGAGGGCAACCGTTCAGGACCTGGATGGATTTTTACGTTCCTCCAAGTGATTGCGATGCATTACAGGAGTGTGGATCGCTGGGCTGGGGACTTGTAGCTTCTTCAGATGCCCAAGTAGATCAAGTTTTGATCTGAGGGCTGGGACACAGTCCTGAGTTCCCAGAAGGCCCCCAGGGAGCCAAAAAGAGAGGACCACCCTCACCTGGGAGTGATGTCGGTTGAAGCACCAAGGAAGGGGTCTCAAGCAGCCAGAAAGAGATGACAGCAAAGATTGAGTGGAAGAGGGAATCCAGGGCTACAGACCTGCGTCGAGCTTAGATGGAGCTCCGTTTGCTCAAAAACACGTCACACAGCTCTGCTGTAGAGTCTGCGTACAGAGATGGCTTCTGCGACGAAAATCATTGTGCACACTTGACTTGGCTGTACAATGACTGACTACGGTGAAGGCCGGAAAGTGAAGTGAAAAAGTTACGTGTCAAGTATGGATTCTGCACCAGAGGTCCTATTACTTTATGTCTCAAAATCAAGTTTAAATTGCTTTGGACCCTTACCTAGTGACTGGCAGAAAATTCAGTCTCAAGAGATTCTGGAGGGTCCATTCTTCACCTTCTTGGTTATAAAGTCCCCCGACTTCTCTGGCGTTAGAAAACTGGGCAGGGGCTGGGGCTGCAGCCTGCGTTCAGGATGGCCCCCATCTTTCAAGTTGTACTTTGGGCTCCAAGATGCTGCCGATAAGCCCTGGTCACCGCCAAGAGATGGTCCTTGACTCCCAGGCAACACTGCTCTGGGCCAGGTGGGGCGTCTCAGCAGCACCCTGCGCGGAGCAGCCCTCACTGGCCAGAAGGTGCTGCAGGCCAGGCACCCAAATGCGTGCTCCGAGGGAGCAGCGCTCCCCTCTGGCCATTTCTGCCTTCCATACTCCCTCCCAGCTGCTCGCATTTGGTTATTTCTCCAGCTGCCCCAGCAAAGAGCTTCTGGACATGCCATGCTGGCCCTCCCTTCGCAGGGACGGGAGCAAGTGAGGAGTGGCGAGAAGAAGCCTAGTTAAAGACCCATGTTTTTCCTGGTAACTCTCCCCGATCCTGCTGCGAAGTCCAGGCTGGATTTTAGGAGGCCAAGATGGCTCTCTTCTCTTTTCATTACTTTCAGCATCTTTGGGACACAGACGGATTTGCCAGCCGGTGAGGCGGCCCTGCAGTCAGAGCAACTGCGTTATCTACACGCAAAGGGAGAGGAGGTGCCCCCCCCCCACCCCGCTCCCACCTCCACCAAGAACAGGCTTCGCTCAGAGCACACTTTTCTTGAATCACTGACTGGACCTGTTGAATTTTGCTGTTAAGAAAGGCCGAACCTTGCCTAAAAAGTCACATCCATACTGGGAAGTCTGGCCCTAGGATTTGTGTTAATACATGGCTGTAGTCTAGACTACCCTGAAGCAGCTGCTCTGCCGATTCTAGTCCAGATGTGTATCAGTCAGGCTGCAAGTGACAGCAAGTGACTCTGACTCTGGCAGATGGGAGCACCCAGGAATGTACTGGAAGGATACCAGGGAGCCCATGGATTCTTTAGGAAGACTGGAGACAGAGACCCAGGAGGGGAGGCAGCAGGAAGCCCAGCCGTGGCATTTGCGGACGAGACCACAGACCACCCACTCTGCCCCTGAGGGTGGCACGCGACCACCTTGAAGAACCCCTCTCCACCTCAATATTTTTTATGTGGAGAAGTATCACTTCCAAATAAGAACAACGTTCTGATGTAAGATAGAAAAAAACCAAAATAACAGCACCACCAAAATAAGACAAACCCAAACGTCCACAGCAAGGTGATCCCAGCGTGGTCGGTACACGGAGCACTAACGGGCCCTGCGCGCCCTTTCCTAGTTAATTCCCACCACAGCCCCCAGAGGTGAGCGCAGTCAGAGAGGCTGGGCATGTGCCCGGGGCTGCCCAGCAGGTGGAGGCGCCCAGACAGGCAGCCGGGTTTGTCCGTCCCGGAGGCTGGTCTCTTCCCCTCCCCCAGCCGTTCTTCCCTGCTCTCCTGGCCAAGCTCTGATCCCCTAATTGCACTGAAGTGAGAGTGTCTTTTTGGCTCCAAGCCTCCTGCAGATGAAGCCAGCTGCTTGTCTTCCAGCCCTATGGACTTCCCAGCCCTGGGAGGTGGCTGGCTCTCCTTTTCCCTGGATAGAATGTAATTTCCAAGTGCTTTTCAGCAGTTTTATTGATTGAACGTGGTTCCAAACTTTTTCATCCTTGACACGTCAGCTCCAACACGGTCCTACAGGACAGGGGCATCCTTGTTAAAGAGGAAAGTCCACGATAGGACAGCCTTTCTCATGTAAGGAGCTGCTTTAGCTTATTCCTTGGTTAAAACTGAGCGTGCCTCGGAGACAAACACTAAAAAACCAGCCACACCTGCAGTTTCTGGCTGTTCCCTGGGGTGGAAGTGATAAAGCCTTTCAACTTAGGGACTTGGCAGTGAATCAGTCACCTCATTAAAGATGTATGGCAACAGGGGAAAACCTGCCTTCCTATTAGGTTATAATAACAACAAAAAATGAGGTCAGCCGTATTTGGTGGAAAGAACGCCAGCTTTGGGGTCAGAAGACACGCGTTTGAGTCCAGGCTCTGCCACTGGCCAGCGGTGTGAGTCTGACCGAGTTACTGAAGTTCTCTCAACCTCAATGTCTTCACCTGCAAAACGAAGTTTTGGGGGCTTCCCTGGTGGCGCAGTGGTTAAGAATCCGCCTGCCAATGCAGGGGACACGGGTTCGAGCCCTGGTCTGGGAAGATCCCACATGCCGCGGAGCGACTGGGCCCGTGAGCCACAATTATTGAGCCTGCGCGTCTGGAGCCTGTGCTCCGCAACAAGAGAGGCCGCGATAGTGAGAGGCCCGCGCACCGCGATGAAGAGTGGCCCCCGCTTGCCGCAACTAGAGAAAGCCCTCGCACAGAAACGAAGACCCAACACAGCCATAAATAAATAAATAAACAATACTTTAAAAAAAAAAAGTACATGTTGGAACCATCAATGATGTTGAATTTAAGAGATTAATTTAACTTAATATTTAAAAAAAAACAAAAAAAACAATGAGGTTTTGGTGAAGATCAAGTAAAAGTATACTCGCGAAAGTTTTGCACAAATATTAGCTTTGGTACTATTACCCCTAGAAAGACCATACTATATATAGCTTTCTTGCAAACCAGGATGATCTCAGAAGGATGGAGCAATTATTAATAGCATGTGCGCCAGAACCCGATTCATCAGTCTAAGCCTCGTGTTACAGACTCCCATTGCACGAACAGGAGGAAGAAAAGGCACTCGTGAAAACCACGTGTATAAATCTCCAGAAGAGCCCACAAGTTTTCCCGCGGGGGGTCCTCGAAGTGCGACCCCCAAACAGCAGTAGAAGCATCACCTGGGAATTTGTTCAAAATGCAAATTCTCAGGCCCCACCTGGCCCGATTCAATGAGAAACTCTGGAGGTAGGGCCCTGTCATCTGTATTTTAACAATATTTAAAGATTATTTATAATTTAAAACATTTTTTTAATTTAATAAAAATTTAACAAGATGAACGCCCTTCAGAGGGATGAAGTTTGAGATCTGCTACTTTACATACATGACCTCAGTCAGTCGTTACAACAAAGCTGCTTTATTATTCCCACTTTAGAGCTGAGGAAACTGAGGCTCAAAAGAGAAACAGAATTTGCCCCAGTTCACAGGCATTCACCCAGCCCCTGCATACTCCCCTGCCCTGCTGCGCATTATCTGGTAGAGGTGTTGAGACAGCCTTTCCTGTGGATGATTAAACAGCTGGGGCAAACTTCCAGGTCAGCCAGTGGAGTGACCACAACATACCAGGAAGCTGTGTCACTGAGAAAACCCAGCCAGCAAGGGCTGTGCACAATGCCACAGTGACTCATGGAAGCCCGGGTGGCCTGCTCTGAGGATGAGAGTTCCCCAGTGACCTTTGCACATCTTACTGAGTCTTTCCTACTTGGCTCTTGTACACGCAGTACACTCATCCCCAAGCCCCCTCCCAGCCGGTCCAGCCCCGCTGATGGAGCCAGCATCCTGGCCCTGGCGGAGCTTTCAGGCTGGCTGGCCTCCCCACCCTCCCAGCCTTCCTCAGACTCTCCAGGTAAGGGCAGGAGCCTGGGCATGTCCATCCTGTCTTAGCTGAGAGGTCCCCCCTTCCAGCCGGACCTCTGCTGCTTCTGAGGGTGGGGTTCTTCTACGTCTGGCTCCCCCTCCCCTGCTCCTGGCAGCTCTGGATGTGTCACCCACCACCAGGAAGGACACCAAGGGTCATTCCCAAGGCTTCACCCAAAAACCCTCTTTTCCCAAATGGATTTTCCATTTCCCTCGTCAGGTGCCCCCAGAGTGGAGCTACACCCTCACCCACCCACTCAGGATACTCGCTCCACACCTGGGCTAGGGAGAAGGGAGAATTTCATCAGGGCTGAATTCATGTAAGTCCTAGGAAAATGTTTCCTTAATGATCTCAGGTCCCCCGGGTTTGGGTGGAAAAGGAGGCTACAGTCAGGGTTCAAGCTACCAGAAGACTTGGCTGATGACCTTCCAGGCTGGCCTTCCCTGTGCATAATCTTGCTTACATCTCACTGGACGCTTTTAGCTGCTGAGGACGCTGGGATGTGCTCTCTCAGCTGGGTGCATCGCCTCCAGAATAGGATGGCAAGGAAGAAGAGGCAAATGGAGTTGGGTGGACTACGGCATCCTCAGAAACTTAGGAGTGTAGTTAGTTGCAGGAATAGCCATGCCGGTACCACTCATGGACTAAGAAAATGCTGTATGATTTCACAACCAGGAGGTGGCTAATGAGCTCTGAAGGGGCAAGCTCAGCAGCGCACTGGATTGGGAGTGGAGCGTGATTGAAGACAGGTGACAAGGGTTAAACAATGAGCGGACAGTGGGGAGGTGGAGATGTAGGACCCAGACTTCCCTACAGAGCCCTCTGAGTAAAGAGAAATGAGAGAGAGAGAGAGGACATATACACACAGCTCCCAGCCTTCATTTTGACTGTGTCTTTTCTTCTCCCGGCTCAGCCTTGACAAGACTTAATAACTGTAAAATTGATGGATCTGAACTTCGGTCTCTCTCTCTTCTTCTTCCTGGGGAAAGTGCTAATGAGGAACGGAATGGCCAAAGGCTGAACCTCAGGAGGGATAAGCAGGTCCTGAGAAATACGTACCAGCTGAGCTCTGGGGATTTTCTCCATGACAAAAAGCTGTTAAGTTCTTACTCTTTCTCCTGATGGTCCTTGCTTTCTCCTTCCTGTCTTCTTTTTATTCTTCCTTTATGATCCTTTCTTTCTTCCATTCCCAATATATGTGTCTTAAGTAGGGAACTTATATTTCTTGACCAGCTACTTATGTGCCAGGTACTGGACTTGGGGTCTCAACTACATTATCTCAGTTCTCCCAGCAGCCTTTGTAGGGATGTACATTATTACACTCATTTTACAGAAGAGGAAATTGAGGCTCACAGAGTTTAAATAATCTGTCAAGGTCACACAGCTAAGTGAACTGCCGCTGGGAATTACAACTAGATTTGTTGGATTCCAAAGCACTTTTTCTCTCTATTATTTTCTGGAGGGTTTGTGAAGTGCTGTCAAGGGGCTAAAGAAATGTCAATTACTCACTTGAGTCCAAGGTCACAAAAGAGACATGGAATTCCTGTTTGCTTTTTATAAAGTCCAGGTCTGTCTTTCTATCAAGTACCACTGATCTGCTAGTAGAAATCCTCACAAGGAAGAGCTTGAGGAACCCAGTGCTTTGCTGTCTGTCTCGGTTTTCCAGGGGCTCAGGCAGCCCCCCACCAGCCAGGGGCGCTCAGCCAGCCCCCCACCAGCCAGGGGCGCTCAGCCTGCCCCCCACCAGCCAGGGGCGCTCAGCCTGCCCCCCACCAGCCAGGGGCTCTCAGCCAGCCCCCACCAGCCAGGGGCGCTCAGCCAGCCCCCCACCAGCCAGGGGCGCTCAGCCTGCCCCCCACCAGCCAGGGGCGCTCAGCCTGCCCCCCACCAGCCAGGGGCGCTCAGCCTGCCCCCCACCAGCCAGGGGCGCTCAGCCAGCCCCCCACCAGCCAGGGGCGCTCAGCCTGCAGGCAGGGTGACGGGGACCAGCAGCCACATGCTCCATTTATAGAATCTCTCCGACAGCCGATAAAAGAGTAGCAACTTTCATAGCAACTTGACATTGGTGGAGTTTCTAATAGACAAAGCATTTTCCGCTGCTATTGCCCCAAGATTTTTCATAAGAAGTAAAACAGGGTTTTGGCCCTTACTTGGATTATTAGCAGTAAAGAAACAGTAATAAATTCTGGAATGAATCCACTGGCGGCCTTTCCAAGAACAAGCCTCAGCTTCTCTGTCTCTCTCTTCCTCTCTCTCCCTCTCTCTGGGCCACTTACATTTCTGATCATGCAGTGAGATTCTTTCATTTGTGGAAATCTACCCCAGAACATATTTTATGTGGTAAAAGAAGGCAAGAGTGATGGCTATATGCTTATTTATTATTTTCTCATTAAATGGCTCTTTAGTGAACAAAAATAACCTCTTTGATCAACAAACACATATTGATCTCTTCCGAGGCTGAGTGAATGTGAAAAGACATGATCTGATGTAGTTAGAAAAAGGTATCCTGAGCTGCGATACTGGTTAATCTTTTCATTCCAAATGTCTGGTGGAACCAATGGCTGATATTTTCAAAAAGAGAAGAGCCTGAGGTATAGCAGTGGTGGCAGCTCCTTGGAAGCATTTGTCCTTCACTTTTTAAAAACCTGGATCCAGACACTGGGCTGTGCAACACGAATATTTTTCTTTAAAAGGCAAGTACATACAGAGATTACCCGTGGGGAACAGGAAAGGAGGGGGCAGTGGGGAGAAAACACTTCTCTACTATTTGTCTTTGACCACGTATCTAACCGAGCCTTCTTTTAAAAAACAGAAACTAGTTCAATAAAAGCAAAAAACACCCCCCACAAAAGAGGGGGCACGAGCAGAGACTGTTTTTGAAAAACTCACCCCCTTGGCCCAGATTCACCAGAAACATATCGTCGCTGTTTCCCTCAAGCTGATGTACCTATTGTAAATGCCCAAGCACCTTTGTCATCAAGAGCACCAAGTGGAAATGCCGATGGCAGGGTTTCGGGGGTGGGTCCTAACTTCTGAGTTGCTCTGTTTGGTTCTGGATGTCACAGGTACCCAGCAAGCGTGCAGGGGAAAGGTGAGGCATTGGTCCTGTAAATTTGAGGGGAAACAATTTTGGTTGTAATTAGCTGGGTGCCCCAGGAGAAATCATACTGACTTTGCTTTGTGTTGTTTGAGAACCTCTGGCCCCAGCATCCCTACCTGTCAGTGGAGATTTTCCAGCTCAGAGACTGGTTCATTCGGAGCCCCTGCCTGCTTCTGCGTGGATGGGTAAGCGCCCCAGCACCTCGGAGGCTGCAGCTGGAGCCCAGGTGGAATCTGTCCTGATAACTATGAATCCGATTTGCATGTCCCTCCAGGCAATCTGGCTGCAGCGAGAAGAGAGAATAACAAGAGAAGCTCTCTCCGTCTCCTGTACGACCTTCCTGAAAATACAGTTGACTCTTGGACAATGTGGGCCGTGCGGAACCCACCTCCCACACAGTCAAAAGTCTGTAGACCACTATCTCTGCCGCAAGAGCAAAGGAACAGGTCGATGACTCACCATGGGCAGGAAGCTGGAACGCTTTGGATAGAGTCAGGACTCAAACCCTAGTTCTTTTGATTACGCATCCTGGGATCCCTAACCGAACACAAATTTTCCCCACACTTAGTTCATTTAAAGATCTGTAAAGTATGTATATATATGTACTATATTTATTGGAAAAGAATCTGAGAAAGAATATATATATATACACACACACACACGTATATGTATAATACATATATATATGAATCACTTTGCTGTACACCTGAAACTAATACAGCACTGTAAATCAACTATTCTTCAATAAAAAGATTTTTAAAAATCTATGTGTAAGGGCTTCCTTGGTGGCGCAGTGGTTAAGAATCCGCCTGCCAATGCAGGGGACATGTGTTTGAGCCCGTGTCCGGGAAGATCCCACATGCCATGGAGCAACTAAGCCCGTGAGCCACAACTACTGAGCCTGTGCTCTAGAGCCCGTGAGCCACAATTACTGAAGTCCGCGCGCCTAGAGCCCGTGCTCTGCAACAACAGAAGCCACAGCAACGAGAAGCCCACGCACCACAACAAAGAGTAGCCCCCGCTCGCCGCAACTAGAGAAAGCCCACGTGCAGCAGGGAAGACCCAATGCAGCCAAAAATAAATAAATAAATAAATAAATAATATCATTAAAAAAAGAAAAAAAAAAATCTATGTGTAAGTGGACCTGTGCAGCTCAAGCCTGTATTGTTCAAGGGTCAACTGTACATATATTTACTTATTTCTCATATGAAGTGACACGAGGCAAACTGGTGATTGTTAAGCTATTTTCTGTCACCAAGGGGCTCTTTAAAAAAAAGTGGTTGGTGTTTGATAGTTTAGCCCAATAATCCAGTGTTTTCTAGATACTGGAGTAGGTAGAAATGGATATAGTTATACTTCTTATTTTTATTTGATTTTATTTTTTTTTGGCCGCACCGTGCAGCTTGTGGGATCCAACCAGGGATCAAACCCGGGGACTGGCGATGAAGGCTGCATCCCAACCACTGCACCATCCGGGAATTCCCGAGTTATACTTTTTAAAGAGACCCTATATCTGAAAATTCAATTTCATAAAAGGATAAATTAGAAACATTAAAAATGTTGTGGGGGCTTCCCTGGTGGCGCAGTGGTTGAGAGTCTGCCTGCTAACGCAGGGGACACGGGTTCGAGCCCTGGTCTGGGAAGATCCCACATGCCGCGGAGCGGCTGGGCCCGTGCGCCACGGCTGCTGAGCCTGCGCGTCTGGAGCCTGTGCCCCGCAACGGGAGGGGCCGCGATAGTGAGAGGTCCCCGCACCGCAATGAAGAGTGGCCCCCGCTTGCCGCAACTGGAGAAAGCCCTCGCACGAACCGAAGACCCAACACAGCCAAAAATAAATAAATAAATAAATAAAGTAGCTATAAAGGAAAAACATAACCAGTTTTAAAAAAAAAAAAAATGTTGTGAATGGTTTTTACTAAATCCTTTTCTTAATTCCATAAAGAATTTCTTCAGGTAACGGCTCTTCAAGTTCACCTTAGCATTTGTTTAAAGATGATTAATTGGTTGAATTGGGAATCCTAAGAACTTAAAACTCAAGTGTGGAAGACCATTTATGGGGAATCAGTCAGAAGTGAAGTTAGAGCATCTTCGAAAGATCATGAGTCATTGGACAAAAACAAGTCAACCCTGAGCTCCTTGAAGACGGAAACCTTAGCTTCCATCTCTGATTCCAAAGACCTGGCCAAATGTCCAAATAGAATCAGGACCCTGAGCCGCGGACTCCAGCCACGATGCTTGAGATGATGGGGCACAAAGGTGCCTTCCCTGGGGGCTATTGGGGCACATTTGGGGTCTCAGGGACATGGGGGCAGGGAGGCAGCAGAATGGGGGACGGGCAGAGCAGGTTCTAGAGTCTGCGACCTTGAGCACGGAAAGGGAGAGGCTGGACAGCCTCCCTCAGAAACCAGCGCTCCCTGAGAACCAGCCTCCCGGAAGAGGCAAGAACAAGGAAGTGGGGGGAAGAGGAGAGAGGCTGACTGACACCACCCCCCGACAATCTCCCATTTCACAGGCCCCAAAAGTGGGACTTACTTCCATGGCCCTCATCAAAACTGAAATGATGCCAGGGGCAAGCAGGCCTCCTGTCCTCCTGAATCTTCTCCCCCTTTCCTGCTCAGGCAGGTTTCTCTAAAAAGCCAGAAAGACAATCCAAAGATGGATCAAAAAAAATTTTTTTAATGCAAATAAGATCAAGTGAGGAAGTTAACAAGATATGAAAGGTTTGGGTCAAAGTATGGAAGGCTGGTAACAGATTCTGTTTTGGGTTCTGATGGTTGAGTTCAGCCCAGCCCACTCGAATGGAAGCCTCGTAAGAGAAGGGACTTTATTTTGTAACCGCTGTATCCCCAGTGCTGTGCACGGTGGGACCTCCAGGGGTATTTATTGGCTGCGGAATGAACAAAGCTGCAATGTGCTAGGTGCTATGCTACAAAGCAGGAAGTTTCCAAGAAAGGATTTTACGAAGCTCGCAGTTGGTGAGACTAAATATGAAGAGGTGAATCCCCAGAGTGTATGGAAGCAAAAAGGAAAAGTTAGGGATCAGGACAACGGAAGTACTTGATAGCTAAGGGGGGAGTCGGCCGCTACTGATGTGGAAACGAGGAAGGTGGAGACACACTCAGCCATCCCAGTGGTCTGCCCAAGGCCTGCCTGGTTACCTTTATCCAGACAAAGCCCGACAGAAACTGTTGCAGAGGAATTTTTGTCTTAATGGTCAGACATCTAACTCCCTAGAAGGAGTAACAGCAGATTTCATTTGCAACACGTTACATCTATGGTAGAAAGCTAGGTGTATCTGGCTCAAGTCTTTCTACGGTCTCATGAACAGTACTTGAGATTCTAACGGTTGAGTTTAAGACTTATCCGTTCTAGTGAATTTGCTAGTCTGTGTTTAAGAAATGGCAGAGGAAAAGCAATTAAAAACCATAAAACAAACTTGCCATTTGTTGCTAACTTTGTCAGAGTCCGTAAGATCACCTTTCTTTACCATGTTCTGTTCATAAGTTAAATTATTGCCAATAAGAGAAGCACCCTCCCGGGTCCATGTTAGACAGCACAGAAAATGACAGAACACAGGATAGTTCCCAGTCACAAAAGCTTATGCATGTCTCCGTTCTTAACTTGCACAGAAGAAATGATGATCCTTGGTTAAAACTGATATTGCTGTGGAATTACAAAGTATCAAGCATGGGAGTTTGTGTTCATTTACACCATCTTCCTGTAGAACAAGTGCTCTGAGCTAAATTATACACTCTATCAAAGAAAAAAAAAATGTAGCAAATAGATGGTGACTCAGCTGCCTTGAAACATTTGTTTTGCTTGTTTATTCCTTCTCTGAGCTGCATGAGGAAGCTCCATGTTTAGTCACCAAAAGCCATTCCTGCACCACTAGATGGAAGACTGGCTTCTCTCTGACTCTTTCAATATTTACATTGGCAGCAGCAGCGTTCGTTCCTCACCCAGAAGATCTCCTAAACTGGGGGAAAAAAAAAAAAATCCCACTCTACAGTTGAGAGGACCGACCTGGGAGAATTCCTCTTGTGTAGCCATAAGAGTTGACATGAAAAATGATGATGGCGCTGGCCATGGAGCGCAGGCCATTTAGTGGGTGGGTGTAGGGCATGGGCTGCTGGTCGGTCAACCAGGGTTCACATCTCAACTCTGCTGGTTGCTACCTGAGCAATAGTAGATACATAACTTCACCTCCTCTCGGCTCAGCACCCCTTTGTCCCTCATAGGTTGAATGGGGATAATACCCCTCAAAGGATGTGGGGATTGAAGGAGTTGACACTTGCCTGTAAAGAGCTTAAAATAATTCCTGGGGCATAGTCAGGCCCTTGGTAAATGTTAAATGCTTTTTTATTGTTGTTTCTCTCTTGTTAAACTTTATAAGTTATTAAATCATTTTAGGTCAGCTATAGAGAGCTAAATTATCTTACTGTCAATGAGAGGTATTTATTAGAGACAATGTTTATAAATTTCAAATTTATATTTCATTGGTCCAAATGAGCCAGGAGATACCATCATCTGACTTTACCTCAGCAGACCTCCTCGGGAGCTGTCTCTGGGACAGACCAGCTCTCGTCAAACAGTGTGCTTTCTACATTCACGTCTTCGAAATTCCACTAAAAAATCTTTTTCTAAGGCTATGGAGCAATTGGTAAGCCAGTTTTATCAATATTGAACCTTCATTTCTCTCTCTCTCTCTATATATATATATGAATGGTTTGAGCTAAATATATATATTTATATTAATATATTTATATTTACAATATATTTAATAGATATTTAAATAATATATTTATATTAAACATATTATATTGTTTATATTAATAATATATTGATATAGTTAATATATTTAAATAATATATATTGATATTAAATATATATATATTTAGCTCAAACCATTTTTCAATCACTGACACCCAGACCGTAAGAGAAGCACCCAATTTCAAAGGTAATAAATCAAGATTTGACAACTTTAGTCCAATTCACTCTGCACATGTGTTTGATACTTTTAAGAAAGCAACTCAAGCATTCTTAGAAATGTACGTGCACACAGTACCCCAACTATGAAACTTGGGCTTCCTGCTGGTTCCGAGACCTTTGTTAAAAGGACGGAAAAAAATCCCTATATATAAATGTGGGTATAAGATAAAATTATACAGAAAAGATAAAATTAACACAGAAAGCTGTTAATGTGAGTTTTTATGACACTGAGGGTCACTTTTATCATTCTTTTGTCCAGAAAAACATTCAGAAGGATATATTTTTAACATTCATATTTAATTAACTGAAGTTAGATTTAAAAATATAGTTCTTCCTTAAACTTTTAAGTTTACAAATGGTACTCTTTTATTACTAATCACTTCTTTTAAAAAAATATTTATTTATTTATTTGGTTGCACCGGGTCTTAGTTGCAGCAGGTGGGCTCCTTAAGTGTGGCTCGTGGGCTCCTTAGTTGCGGCTCTAGGGCTCCTAAGCTGCAGCATGTGGGCTTCTTAGTTGCAGCATGAGGGCTCCTTCGTTGGGGCATGCAAACTCCTTAGTTGGGGCAGGCATGTGGGCTCTAGTTCCCTGACCGGGGATCGAACCCAGGCCCCCTGCATGGGGAGCGTGGAGTTTTATCCACTGCGCCACCAGGGAAGTCCCTACAAATCACTTTAGAGACGCTTTGAGGAAAAGGATAATAAACAATAATAAACAGAATTTGCCAATTCTCTGGCAAACAAAGGTCCCCTTATTAAGACTTAAAACTTAAGTAAGTCTTATAAATCTAGGGAATTCAAATTATAAAAATGGTGCTAAATGAGATGCTGGATGTTGCCTAAACTTCCTGTGGTCGTCGTTTCACGATGTGTGTAAGTCAGATCATCGTGCTGTATGCCTTACACTCATACAGTGCTGTGTGTCGATTACATCTCAGTAAAACTGGAAAGGAAAAAACCTGGTGAATCTTAAAATTCTCTTAAGTGTTTTCATGCTGCTTACAGAGTCTGTGAGATTTCAACTTAAAATCACAGCCCACATCCCTTACTCAATTACACATTTTAAATTAGAATCTGTTAAATCCTCTAATATGCCAAATTTTCTTGAAAACGAGTATACACAGTTTCTAAACTTAACTCAAAAATACAAATACTGCAGGTTTAATTTACCATTGATAGAGCTAATTCTAGATCTCTCTGAAGTGAAGGACATTTACCCACTGAAGAGAAGACATTGAAACTGACCTACAATTTGAGGTGACCATTTCAGTTAGCCAAGGTCATCCCCAGACATTCCAAAAGAGAAGAAATCTGGAACTATGACACCAAGAATGACTTTTCTCCTAAATGCCTGTGGAGTTCGGCTGTTTTTAATAGATGCGCTGCCACAGACTCCAAAATATGGACCACACCACTGTGGCATTAAAATTATTTTGAGCTGAAGTCATTTGAGAGTCACAGATGCAGGAAGAGGCTTTTTCTCTGAACTTCCTTATCTATCTAAAAGCAGATCCTTGCAAAAGGACTCAACTATCATAAATCCCCTCCCTGGGAGTTTCACAACTTTTATCACTGGAGATGGAATCAATGGGGTAAGAGATCACCTAAACAGACCTTGTCACAAAAATACCATATTTCCCATCTATTTTCCTAAGGGCCCATTTATCTTTGACTTTACATAAGTGCCCTTTGGTCCCCTTCTCTTCTCCTATTAAGACGGAATATGAGCCTCAAGTTCTAACCACCCCTTTGAGTAACATTTTTCTCTTTGCTTCTGTGTACATGGGAAAAAAATTGGCCTTTTCTCCTCTTAATTTCTTTTGTCAGTTTAATTCACATGCCCCTGTCACTCAACCTAAGAGAGTAGAGAAAAAGGTTTTTTTCCCCAATACCTATCAACCGTATTTAGTCAACATAATTATTTGACATACCTGTTTACTATTCCCTCTCCAGGGTCATTCCCATGATCATAAAAACATGAGGTTATCTTCCTATAAAAAAATGTATTTAGATTTCAGTGACCACCCTCCACTTTTTAAAAACTTTTGCTTGCAACAGTACCCCTTAATCTCTGACTTCAGTTTCTTCCCCCGCCCCCCACTTTTTTTTTTTGGCGGGATCTTAGTTCCCCCACCAGGGATCGAACCCGCGCCCCCTGCAGTGTCTTAACCAATTAAGCACAGAGTCTCAACCACTGGATCGCCAGGGAAGTCCCCTCCCCTCTTTAAAGGGCCTCCAAGCAAGCTTTGACACACTCCCACCTCTCCACTGAAACTGTTGTTCTGTTCACTGTTTATCCCCAATATCCTATAACAGTGCCTGAGCATAAGTGCTCAACGCATATTTATTAAATAGTGTTTCTGAATGCTTTTTCTAGTCTTCTTTCTTGGTAGAGTTATATCTTGTATGGAAATTTGAATGACATTTGAAAGGATTCCAAGGCTTTGGGAGGTATCACCATTCTAGTTCTAAGGCCACGCCAACTACAGAAACAATTGCAGATTGTACAGTTTGCCAGAAAAATTAAGTGTGCATTCAAAAGAAGCAGGCTGTCATCGCTGCACTGACTCTTGTGAAACAGCCCCTCCCAAGGGGAAGTTGGTATGCCAGGTCACTTACTGATTTACCTAGATAAACCTCGTGGGACAAACCTTCTGAGCAGCTTCTCCAGGTTTTCCTGGAATCTTTGCCCTATGTCGATTGGTGGGAGATGTGCTATTTTTACTCCATGACTGCGTACAGCAGGAAACATCCAAACTAAAACAAGATCAAAGTTTCGAAGGTAGTCATGCCTGTGCGTTAAATAAGAGCTGTCATCAAAATAGAAGTGAGAGTGTGGATGAGTTAAATTTTCCTGGGTGGAAGTGTCCACAGACTTCCCTCTCCCACTCAAATCACCAAAGAGAAGGTAAATTACACAAAGGCAGATACATATATATATATATATATATATATATATAGTAAACACAAGATATGAACATTCCAGGGCCCAGCATTCACTGTTAAACAAAGGCGTTGAACCCAGTGCTTGCCCGCACTCTCCCTCTGCTCAACCACCCTGATGCTCACTTCCACCCCAAACTACCCTTTTGAAAACCGTTGGTTCCTAGACTTTCTCTGATGCAAAATCATAGAAGGAGGACGGAAGGCCTTACCCTGAAGGGAAAGGTAGAGGGAGGTTTTGTTGGAAGTGATATATAATAAAGAGTACAAAAAAAAAATAGTAAAGGAGAGGAGGAGTAAAAGTCCCTCTAGCTGGGGGCAGAGGAGGGGATACCTTTGGGGGCGGGTGGCTTCTGAGAGCCTACTGAGAACGTCGGGGGTTCCGAGTGAATGTGGCGGGTGGGGGGGGAAAGGAGAAAAAACAGGGCTTGAACAGTCTGGTCGGAAGCACCCACCACACACATGGAGTCCCTGAGTGCTGTGGGGCTGGAACTAAACTTGACTCTCACACCTACTGGACAGAGCATGCTTGTCTTAGCCTCCGGGCAAAGGCAGCTGCGAGCCCTGCGGGAGGGCCCACGGGCTCCTCCCCTCATCTTCGAGTTCACCTGTTTATTTGGGCTAGTGGACTTAGCTATTTAGCTTTAAACATGTTCACAGTTTTGTTGAGTCCAGGATTGATTTAAGTTAGCTGTACGCATATTTATTTATATTATTTTTTGACCGAGCGCCACACAGCTTGCGGGATCTTAGTTCCCTGACCAGGGAACGAACCTGCGCCCCCTGCAGTGGAAGCGTGGAGTCCTAACCACTGGACTGCCAGGGAAGTCCCTGTATGCATATTTAAAGTCTACAGTTGGGTGAGTTTTGATATGTGAATATCTGTGAAACCAACAAATAATGAACATAACCACCACCACCCCGCCAAAGTCTCCTCCTGGAGTTGATATTTTGGCATGTTTTGCCTTGTTTTAAGGTTTTATGGATATTATCTAGAGATCGAGAGATAAGGTAGGGGACAGATGAAACAGGATTCGTCATGAATTGATAACTGTTGGAACTGGGGGACAGGTACATGGGATTCGTAGTTTTGTCACTTCCATGGGCTGATACGTCCCCCAGGCAGGTTCAGGGAAGCAACTAAGTACCTGCTCCCATTCCCATTAAATTCTAGGTGAATGGAAGACTATGAGAGTTGCTTGGGTCCTCTTGCAACTAGTTTTTTCAAAGAATCCAGGCCTTTCATAAAAAGCACTTTAAGGGTGAGGGTGGCGGGAAATGCAGTAGGTTTAAAACATGAACGCCAGCTTACATTTTTGGTACTCCTTCCGCAGGTCATCTCTTGCTTCCTAAGTCACAGCCACCGGGAGTGGAGGGAACGGCATGTGTCACTTCTGGAGGAATAACGGGCCCCGAAGAGGGGGGGGGGTCTCACCATTCACTTTCTCCGAAACGCATGCTTGGTAAAGCTGAGACCCACCATCCTACCTTGCATTTGTAGGAGACTTTAGGATTTAATACCCACCATCTGGTTTTATTTATATTTATATACATTTATATATATGTATCATAGGGTTAAATGCTTAAGAAAATCCTAGGATAGTTATCAATATCTCCGTTTTTAGATGGAGAGAGAGAGACTTGAGAAGTTAATTTATCCAAATTACACAAATCAGTTAGTGCTGAAGCTCGGACTCGAACCCAGGTTTTCTGGGTCCTCCATCTGGTTTGTGCCATGGCTACTGGAGAAAACCTGGGAGAAAGTGGAGGAAAAACACTGTGGAGGAAGCAGAAACCTTGGACCCCTAGAAGCTTCCTTGGGCAGTCCACTCAGTAATTTAACTTCTAGTTGTGGATTGGGGCTAAGGAGGAGGTGAGGGTCAGCAGCTGAAAACACTTCCCGAGCATTTCACATGCAAATTAGTACCATCTCTACTTCATGCAACAACAGTGAATTTCTGGCAATAAAACCTTTTGTGTTAAAAATAACAAATACCTCCTTTTGGTGACAACATTAAAAATTATGGTTTCCAATGCCGTTTCAAAATGTGAGCCCTAGGCCAAAGGCTTCTCTTCCTGCACAGAAAAGCGTTTATATTCCCACCATCCAGAGAGGGTCACTTAAATGAACATTTTGCCATGTATACCTTTGTATACACCTGTGTATACATGCACAAGCATATTTATATCATATAGATGTGGGTGTACATACATTTTAAAAAATGGCATCTCTGAATATCGTTTTACATCCTGCTTTCCCTTACCAGGGAATTATAGGCTTCTTATAATACAGTATATCTAATTAGGGATCGATGATATTTTGCTTTGAGGTTTTCCAAAAGTCTGGTCCAGGCAGCACCTCTGCAAAGAGTGCTGGGCTTCCTCCTCAAAGTCAGGGGTCACAGAGGAGGGCTCTCACAAACTGTGTGTCAGTCTACCATATCTGCTCTCCTGCACTTCCCCCAGGAAACAGCGGACTCTAAAATCATTGCTAACGTCCATGTCTGACTGACCACTCCACCTCCCCAGGGGTACCCCTTTCTGGAATCCCCTCCATTTTAGTGCCACCATGGAGATCCTTCTCAGGTGGGCTGCCGGGGCTGAAGCTGAATCTGGCCTCTGCACTCAGATGCCAAATTAAATCTCCGAGACAGGGTTTTGGGTGAAGTAGAAAAGGATAGTTTTATTTTGCCAGGCAAAGGGGGACACAGTGGGCTCATGCCCTCAAAACTGTGTATCCCGACCTGGAGGGGGTAGTGAGGAGTTTTCTAGAAATAGTTCAAAGAGCCCTGGTCAGCTCGTGGACGTTCTTCTGATTGGTTGGTGGGGAGGTAATCAGCAGTCGGCATCATCAGCCTTCTGGGTCCACCGGGTCTGGGGCCTACGTGCTGTGGGCAGCATGCAGTTAACTTCTCCCACCTGGAGGGGGTTTCAGTATCTGCAAAACAGCTCGAAGACATTACGTGTGTATCCTTTGAGGGGGGACCGACAACCTGCGCCAAGGCTGCACTATTGTTTCTTGACTGCCCCTCCCTTGTCTCTGCATCCCCTCCCTTCCCTGATTAGCAACTGTTTGAACCCGCCTGTTGGAACTCAGGGAAGGTCCTGGAGGCTGAACGAAGCCTATTTCCTGTAATTGAGAAGTGGGGGACACAGAAAGGCTTTTGTGCCCAGGAGTGCCCAGGGTCTGGCTCGGTTTCAGGGCCACTTGTGGCCCACACTCTCATCTGTCCTTGCCGGGGGTGGTGTTCCACTGCCGGAGGATTCCCCGCCCCAGGTGTATCCCCACACCCTGCGCCACAAGTGATCTCATCTGTAGGTAATAGAGCACTCAAGCTCAGCCCAGCCATCAGTCAACAAACTTCCAGTGAGTTCTCGCCCTGCCCATAAGGAACGACAGTAAGCACTGAGGCAAGAGAGCAAAGCCACAACCAGAAAGAAAAGAGATATTGTCTCTCTCTGGTCTCCCCACTGCTGAGATCAGCGGCTCCACTCGCACACAGGTGATGGCCAGGCTGCTGCCAAGGTCCACTTGGTTCTTAGCTCATCTTGCCTGTCAGTGTGCTCAGAGATCACCCCATCTGCAACTCCTCCCTCCAGCTCTCCCATATTTTTCTTCTGTCCTTATATCAAGGTTTCAGGGAAACAGAAGGAAGCTTGTCTTCATAAAAGGTGTGAGGACCTTGGTCTTAGATGCAGAGACGGCTGTGAGGCAAGAATCTGTGTTTCTTTCTACCGTGTTCCACGTGATTTACAAGTATTAAGCCATCAACAACCATGGTGTGAGACGCTTATGGTGTTTTGTGGAGAATTTGCTCAATATTCCCGACATTCCCTGCTTTTCATTCCTTTTTTTTGCCCCCTTGGACTGGAGGGGGCCACCACGACTGGCAAAATTTCTGACCAGAATAGCAAGCAGGTGCAATCTCTTTAAGCTCCAAGTACATTGGGGGGAGAGATTGCAAGTGAGCCAGCAAAGTGCATGCCCCATTAAGGGCGGGTCAATAACTAACACGTGTCAAAACATAAAAGACATTCCTATCATCACGCGTTCAACTGGGCAATCTTAAAAAATGGTAGCCCTATTTGGTCTATGTGATATGCTCTAAGATAGTATAGATTTTAGGAAAGCTTTCTTGCTTTTTTAAACCCCTCGAAGGATTAAACATGTTCCCTTTCTCGCTGTCTTCAGTAGATGAAGTTGTTTTGTGAATTTAGTGAATCTGACGACGAAATAAAACAATAATGAAACGTTGTTTCCCTCATGTATTTTAGCATCCTCCAGGCAGAACTAATGAATATTCAGCAAGTGATTAGTTGGTACAACCCCACGTGCGTCCCCGAAGACCCATGCCAGCCACCCTTTCACAAGCAGTTTTACTTGGTAATTTACAAAAGTACTGGCTGCGCTCTGCACCTGCCGGTACTGCAGTTGTTAGCCTAGGATGCAAAACGATTTCTAAATTAAGGTTCTGGACTTGTAAAATCAAGAAAGCCTGATCACCCACTATTTAACTGTGGTAGCCAATGAGTAACGGGATAAACAACCAGGACGAGTCCTTTAACCGTCCTAACATCCAAATAAGACGTCTACACAAGACGCAGGTGAAGCACAATTCAATTGGAGACATGTGAAAGGGCCCGTGTTCCCTGATTGAAAGTAGCTCCTTTTCTCCTGCGGTGTATAATAAACAGCGTGGTGGCCCGGGAGGGGCGGGGCTTGCATATTGGAGCCAGGTGAAACCTCAAATTGATGCAAGCTTATAAAAGCCGGGCTCTCGTCCCGGCAACACGGTGGGTCTTGGAAGCTGGAGAGGTAAGTGAGCGCCCGAGCGCGGCGAGTGGAGGCTGCGAGAAGCCGCGTCCCGGGACGCGGGGCTGCGCTGAGGAGGAGGAGGACGACGACAAGCTGGACGGAGTGAGCGGTGGACGGAGAGGAGCGGAGCGGGCGGCCCAGGGGAGGAAGGCTGGGCGACGGAGGAGGCGGCGGCGGCGGCGGAGAACGGGCCCGCCTCCGCGGCGTCCTCCAGTTCACAGGCCCGGGCGGCCCCTCTGCTTCCCCGGCGGCGCGGAAAACGCGGGGGCGCCGACTCCTCCAGCGCCGGCGCGCCCCCGCCCCCGCCCGCCCGGGCCGCGCTCGGAGCATGCGCGGTGGGCGGGCCGCCTCCGCCGCCCGAGTCGGAAGCGCGAGCGCCGGCGCCGCTGTCAGTGCGCGAGGGGCTAGCAGCGCGCCCGCGGCTCAGCTCCGGCCCGACTCCCGCCGCGCCTCGGCCGCCGCCCGCGCCCCCCGCTCCCGGCGGAGGCAGCAGGCGGTGGGGGGACCATGGCTGACGTCTTCCCGGCCAACGACTCGGCGGCGCCTCAGGACGTGGCCAACCGCTTCGCCCGCAAAGGGGCGCTGAGACAGAAGAACGTGCACGAGGTGAAGGACCACCGCTTCATCGCCCGCTTCTTCAAGCAGCCCACCTTCTGCAGCCACTGCACCGACTTCATCTGGTAGGTGCGCGCGGGAGGGCGCGGGGCCGGTCCTCCCCAGGCTTGGCCGCCTCTCCCGGGGAACTTGGGCAGCCGCTGGGAGTCCCAACTCGCCCGGGACGCCACGCGCGCCGGGCAGGACGCACGCGGGCAGGACTCCCGGGCGTCGCCGCCCGGCCGGCCGCCCCCCGCCGCGGCAGGGGCGACACGGAGGCCCCCCACCCCTCCCCGGCGCCCCCGGAACAGCCCGGGAGCCTCCGCGGGTCAGGGGCCGAGCGCCGTGGAGAGTCGGAGGGCGGGTCCCCGGGGAAGAGCCTGGGAGGCGGCAGGCGGCGGCTGCGCGGCGCGGCCCGGGCGGGGGGCGAGGCGAGCCGGGCTGGGCGCCTCGCGGGTGTGGACGCGGCCTTTCCCCTCGGGCTCGGGCTCCGGCTCCGGCTCCGGCTCCGCTGCAGCCTTGGGTCCTGCCCGCTGCAGCCCGTACCTGTTGGGCATGGAGTGGCTCCGGCTTCCCTGCGTGAGCCCGGGGAGAGCGGACAGGCGACCAACTGTTGAGAGCGTGCGGGGGAGGAGGAGCGAAAGGGAGCCGGTAAAGGGCAGAGGGAGTCCTTTAAAATAAACCCTGTCAACACGGGGTCACGCTGGTAAAACCCAGCGTGTGAGGACAGAGCCCTTATTTAAGAAAAGTGCTGGTAGGCCTGAAAGTGCCAGAGTTCTGATAACTTTCAATGAACGGAGACATTAACTCGGGAGTCCCCGGGGGTTTACGGGGACTGGGTAAGTGGTGGGCTTCAGAGGGGGGGTCTCTGAATCCTGTGAAACTTGGAGGAAATCGTGTATGTGCTTTCCTCTGATGAGAGAACTAGCTTTTATTAACTGACTTTCACAAAGGTCAGTGCCCCCCCTCATTTTTTTTTAAGCTGAAACTAAAGGCAGTCTAAATGCTCCAGTTGAAGGAGCAGTAGTTTCTTTTCGATTAGGTTGCTAGCCACCTTGCCCCTTCTACTTCTTCCAGGATGTAGGATGCCCTCCCCAAGTCAGATATGTCTAGGGTTCCTTAACTCCTACCCCCCCCCACCCTAGGCTGGGGAAGGGTACCAGGGTGACAACACAGTGCGCCCTGCCACCAGCCAGCTGGCATATGGCTCTTGCTGGGGCCCTCTGGAGAACGCTGCCTGGATGCGTCACATCTGGGGGAAATCATCTCTAAGGGCAAGTCCCACAAACATGGTGCTAATTAATAGGTGTTTAACTTTTCCTTTATGCGTGGCTTTATCTGAATCCATCACACCTGGGAAAATCATCTCTAAGGGCAAGTCCCACAAACATGGTGCTAATTAATAGGTGTTTAACTTTTCCTTTATGCATGGCTTTATCTAAATCTATCACACCTGGGAAAATCATCTCTAAGGGCAAGTCCCACAAACATGGTGCTAATTAATAATAGGTGTTTAACTTTTCCTTAATGCTTGGCTTTATCTGAATCCATCACACCTGGGAAAATCATCTCTAAGGGCAAGTCCCACAAACGTGCTAATTAATAGGTGTTTAACTTTTCCTTAATGCTTGGCTTTATCTGAATCTATCACACCTGGGAAAATCATCTCTAAGGGCAAGTCCCACAAACATGGTGCTAATTAATAATAGGTGTTTAACTTTTCCTTAATGCATGGCTTTATCTGAATCTATCACACCTGGGAAAATCATCTTTAAGGGCAAGTCCCACAAATGTGCTAATTAGGTGTTTAATTTTTCCTTTGTGTGGCTTTATCTGAATCCGTCACACCTGGGAAAGTCGTTTCCAAGGGAGAGCCCCACCAATGTGGTGCTAATACGGTGCTTAATTTTCTTTTAGAAATCAGCTCAAAAGTACACTTATGAAAAGCACAGCTACCTCCATGAATGGTTTCTAGTGTGTAGTCAGCGTAGGAAGCAGTTGTGCTCCAAGGAGCACATAGGTAATTTTGTAGATAAGACTATTTAAGTGCTTGGAGCATCAGGGCAGAGAGGAGATTGCTGTTTAGTTAAGGGGAGGTCTTCAGCCTCATGTATCAGCTGTGAAATTCCATTAAAAGGGAACAGCGAGACTACTGGTTACTTTTGCAGGAAGTAGGTAAGGTAGAAAAGGGACTTGCAACATATATATCCAGGCTAGCGGAAGACTTTCCACTCTCGATTGCTAGCCCCTGGTGAGCTGATGCGGCCTGTCAGGTCACCAGGTGTAACGTGAGTGGAAAATAAAGATCTCCCCGTCCTCTTTCTCCGGGAGTAATCCCTGACACAGTTCTCTGCTTAGCTGTAAAGCAGCCCCTTGGAAGTTCCAGGAAAATATTCCCCAGCATTGTCTAGCAGTGGTTTTAATTTTTCAGTTTTCTTCTTTGGGTCCTTGATTTACCAAGTCATTTAAATAATAAAGCACTGATATTTTAAAACTAAGTGCGTTTAAGTATTTTCTGGGTGGGGATGATCTAAGTTAATTATAAAGATATGCGAAGTGCTTTGTAAACTTAAAATGCTATGTAAAGCAAGAGATTATGACTCATAACCTTCTGAGAATTTTTATGTAGTTCATCCTAGTTGGAATGGTGTTTGTAATTTAACGTCCACGTCAGGGTTTTCTGCTTAGAAAGTAAATTCTCTAAAGTAATTTACAAGAACAAAATAGCTCCAGAATGTGCTTTGGATGCTATTGGTTCTCAGTAAAATTAGATCATAATCTCACATGCAAAAAATAGGGATGATACTTTGTAAAATGTGGCTCCTTTAAGCCAAAGTTTAATGTTAAGAGTGGTGCTGCTTGGTAATCTCTAGACAAATAATGCTTAAATTCACAACAAATGATGAAGCTGCTTTTTAGCTGTCTTCAGGGAGAAACAATTTTCAGTTGGTCTCTAGGGACCAAATTCAGCCTTTTTTTTTTTTTTTTTTTTAAACCATAAGGTCAGGCCCTCCTTGTTACCTGAATGTTGTAGCCAACAACTTTATAGTCATGTTCTTGTCTTGAAATTTAAGTATTGGTAACAACGTGTTTTAAAAAAAAACAAAACAAAACAAAACCCTTGAATACGTTGAAACAGTTTAGTGAGCCTTTGGAGGCCAGATCTTTTCAAAGTTGCATTGACCCTGTGCTCTGAGCTATTTAGGCATGTTTTCCTGTCACATCATTGGGTTTCATGTACAAACCTTTAACTCTAGAAAGCTTTGTTACATAACTGGCTTAAGATATGGTATCCAACACAAAATATGTTAAGAAATCTTCTTCTTGTTTGTTTTTCAGGGGGTTTGGGAAACAAGGCTTCCAGTGCCAAGGTAAGCTGCCACGTTGGATTTTATTTTCGAGTACAGCATGAAATAAGCATTCCAGACATGAACGGTGTTTCCAGTCATCTTTTCTTTGATTCCCCCCCCCCCCACCACCAAAAAACGTTGTTTAGATGTTCTCAAAATATGAGGGTTGTGAAGTTGGGCCTTAAAAAAAAAATTGTTTGGTATTGCCTAGTAACCTGCATATAGAGCTGCCTTTTCCTTCAAGGGAGAAACCTTCCTGTAACTTATTTTTTTTGCCAAGAATCTTGTCAGAAATTGCTGTCTTTGTGTGGGTGTTCAGAAAAAAATGAAATCACTGTGTGTGGCTTTTCTTTCTTCCTGTTTTTGTTCATCTTTTACCTAGGCATTGGGTTGGACTCCTAATCTTGGGCCGTACAGCACACCAGTAAGTTGTTTCTGGTTTTTGATGGCTGATTGTCATCCGGAACAAAGTTGGCACGTTTTAAGGCGGCTGCAGCATGAGGCACGTTATTTCATCTGATACTCTCCATTGCGTCCACAAAGAAATCCCTTTCCTCCTCTGATCTGTAGTTGCATTTTACACACTCCAGATATCTAACTTTTCATATTCTTCTGTTGAAACATTTTTTTTAGAATGCCTTATTGCTTGTGAAGGCATCCCAGGTTCATTAGCCCACCTTCTGGCTCTCCTCACTGTCTATATTATGTTTACTTAGTTCTGGTTACAATTTGCTATCTGGGCTTCGGTTTATTAGGGCAAGTGGAAAGTACATTCTAGCCTGGAAAATATTATCCTAACGCTGTTTAGTATTAAGTGCGTTAGAGACACACGGGGTGTACTTCCTGTAACTTTAAAATTGTGCTCGTAAGTTGGTTACCATTTGAAACCTGCATGCTTGTGAACTTGTTACATGCCTTTTCTAAACACTTTTAGGTGCAGGTATTTTATGTATAATCTATCAGTATTCTACTTTCCTTCACATTGTGCTTAACACCCCAATTGAATAAATTTATTTGGAGAGTCACATTGAGAAATCAAGTTGAGAGTCCTTTGAAAAAGAATGAAAGGCGTGTTTCCAGTCTCTTTAAGAGATGAAAGGAAGATGTGACTCCTTCCACTTCTCAAAGTTGTAGACCTGAACTTCATAGGCAACGTTTGAAGTCTTTGAACATGATTTTAGGAAATTTAAAGACGTAACGTTGTGATTCTGGGCTAATGTGATACCTATCTCCTGTCATTTTTGGTAATGTGTTTGGGTGGAGACCTAGGGAAACTCATAAGAAAAATATTTACTAAATGTTCTAGATAACGCACAAGAGAAAGGAGGTAGTTATGTAGAAAATGAGGTTTTTAAATACACAGAACCTAGGATAAGGTTTGTCCCTTTGAGACCTGCAGGTTTTGTTGGTGAAATCGGAGAGTGGCCATACTGGGCTACAGCAGCACCTGAATGGTTTTCTCAGCATCTATTGAACTTTCAGTGGATGAACAGGTTTATCTCATGTCGATCACTCCCTTTTACCTTAATTATAAAAGTGCTACTCATAAATTGCCCCAACACTATATATAAAAGTGAAATCTTGTTTCCTTTCCCACCCTCAGGAATAACTTCTATTTAAGACATCCATTCATTCACTTATTTACACATACTTTTTAAAAAAGAGATCAAAATTTTCAGTCATTCTGCACCTTTTTTTTTTTTTAGCAGTAGGTGGTAGATATCCTTCCATATTAAAACATCAGTTCTTCCTTACTTGTATGTGTGGAAATAGCAAATTGATTCACCTGTCTGAGACATTTTAAATGTTTCTAAGTTCTCTACTATTGTAGTACAAATATAGCTGTCAATATCCTTGGACTCTAGGTATTTCTGCAATAGATACATAGAAGTGTGTGGATACCTTTTAAACTGCAATGAGCACAGCTTAAGTTGCTCTCCAAAAAAGTTCCAATTTGTTTTTTCAGTATCAATATGAGAGTACCCATTTCTCTTCACTCTTACCTGTATTGGATAATATAAATCTTCATTTTTGCTCTGGTAGGTGAAAAAGGGCCTCTTTCGAATTCCATCTCCTGTGTAAGGTTGAGCACTTCTTCCAGCATGTTTTAGCCCCTTGTATCTGTCCTGTGAATTTCCTTATATTTGAAATTCAGGGTTTACAAACCAAACTATAGCAGTGAACGTGTGCTCTATGCAGTATTCTTTGCTTTGAAGAATTAAACCTCATCCCTTGAATGAGTTCCCTTATTGCATTTACAGATGTTTAATTCACAGAAACCATTTCAAGTATAAGCCTATTTGTGGGGAGCTGCTTGTTACAGTTGTGTAGTTATGTGTCATCTGTAGTTTTTGACTTCCGAGCAGGCCTATGCTAAACCCATTATCTTATTGTTGGTTGTAACTTAGATAATGTTAGCTCAGGGCAGTGCTCTTAATCACACAATGGTTACCCAGTGTTTCCTATTTTGGTACTTGTCTCAGTCTTAAATGGTCAGATGTTAAGTTTTCTCTTGATGTTCTCTAACTCAACTTTTCCTGTTGGTTTGGTTTGATAGGCTCATTCTTAGAAGAATGACTCGTCCTCGTGTGCCCTTGGCAGCCCACCCTCTAGGGATGACAGCTGGAGGCCGAGGCTGCTTTTAGTACCCGTACTTGTCACCTGATGGAGGGGGTAGTGCTCCAGCTCTTAGTATGTAGCGTGTTGCTTTGGTCAGAAGATAAAATACCTGCAGCTGAGTTTACTTCAGCTTAAAGAGGGGCAGATGCTCCAAACGAGTCACATATACATGGACTCGTTTAGCTTTTAAACCTAAAATATTCACCATCATTTTACTTAGTGTTAAGTCAGAATTGGAAGACTAAAGAATAAGCGAGTTTTTAGTCCTTAAAACCGGGTTTGTAATCTGTACCATCTAGAAAGCATATTTTATAAGGGTGTTTCCAAAAGAAATATGTAAGGTGATTTCCCACTTCTTCCCTTCCCCCAAGATATAGCATAAATATGGAAGCAGGAAGCTTTTCTGAAGAGATCTGTTGGGTCATTCCCACTTTTACCTGATGGACTCTATTCCGTCCTTACAGCACACGTGGTACAGGGGTACAACCCTGAAAATGTGTTACCAGGGCAAGTAACACAGGATGAACCTGCGGTGAGAATTTGCTGCCTGACATGGTTGGAACCAAGGACCTTAAACGTTGGGGAGGAGGAGGAGGACAGGGTAGATCTTGAAGCCGTGGAACCTTCTTCAGGTTCTTAGAGATGAAGACAAGCGTGTCCCTTTGTAGATCCGAAATGACAGGACTCGAATTTGCTTTACTTTTGTTTGGCTTATTGTTCTGTGGATTGGCTTGATCTGTTCCGTGCTCATTTCATCTCCGTGAGGCTGCTGGAGAGCTTGGCCCTTGCCTATTTCTTAAGAAAGAATACAAATAAGCTTGTCTGGCCCTGGTCATTGAGGAAGTTGAGATTCAAGCCCGGAAGGTCTGTCCAGTTGGGGGTCTCTGTCCTGCTCAGGCTGCTTCCACCAGCAGCTGTCTGAGAGTGCCGGGCTTCTCAGATGCTCTCCCTCGGGGGCCGTGGAACCCAAAAACAGCCTTATCTCCTACTTTCTCTACTGGGAAAGGGAATGAGCCAACTTTTTTTTTTTCCCCCTCAGTTAGCAAGACCCATGCCCTTCTCTACTTAACAGCGATAGAAAAACAGCCTCTCAAAAAGTGACCTGCTTACTTGACGGGCCAAATAGTCTGTTACATCTGGCTAACCTGCTTCTTCTGTTTTCCCTGCTTTTTCTATTCCTTCCTTCGTGGTGAAATGTCACAAGTGAAAATGTACTGTCACCCAGGCTCTCTGAATACACGCTGGAGACAGCATCAGTAGGAATTCCCACGGATGACCAGGACCGACTGTTGTGGCTCTTTGTCCTGGCTGGTCCGCCTGGCACGTTTAAGCTGTCCGCAGGGAATTCACGTTCATGTGCTTGCACAGCGCTGCTGAGCCAGGTTTGACTCTTGAGCCATTTCCCTGCTGAGTACACATCAAATACTGTACGGAACCTGTGAGGCTGACTGAAGCTCTGTATTTTTCCATCGTTGAGGGTGAAAAAATCGGCTTTCTCTACCCCTTTCCTGATGACATTCCATCTTGAAGGCCCGTTTCAGGGTCGATATTTCGGCTTACCAAAGTAGGACAGTGCTTAATATTCCTTCTCTGAGAACGAAAGTTGATGTTTGAAGAGAAAAGAATGGTTTCCCCTCTTTGGCTGTAGGAGCTGAGGAATTCCAGAAAACTGGGCCCATCCTAAGGGAGGGTGACCTTTAACAGAAAGGGGATTGAGTTGGTAGCTTTTCAGAAAAGGATGCCTAGTTTCTCATCACAAGCCTCAGGGTTCTGAGAGCCAAGCAGTGTGGACAGCGAGTGCCAGGAGAGGGTTGGGGGCGGGGACCCGGGCGGGGCTGCGTGGTGAGGCTGGCCGCCTTTGACAAAGTACCCGTCCTTTCTGTGTGCTGGATTGGCCACCCCTAGACTCCGGGGTGGCCCATCGATTTCCGAAGTTGATGCCAGGATTTTCCATCTTCAGAACAGGTCAGCGTGTCAGGACCTTGCTTCTCACTTGGTTCCCCTCCCCCCAGATTAGAAGCCATGTGGACTATAGATGAGCGTCTGGTTATCTGTAAGTTCCAAAGAGGCAGGTCCAAGTAAGAGTGAGTAATTCGAAACTGGAGGTTTTGCACTGAGGTCAGGCTAAAGGGTTATTTCAACTTCAAAGATGAAATTGTCCATAATCTCTAAAATGCAGGAAAGTGTGATTGAGATGGGCAGTTGGAACTTTCTTTTCCTCTCAGAAGTAGAGACGCATGAAGAAAACTTAGTATAGGGGATTCCCATTTGGTGCAAACTGTTACGAAATGATTTCTGATTAATGGCTTTCTGAATTGCTGCTCTTTCACTCGGTACATTAAGTGAAAGTGCTTTTATTCACACGCATACCCCCCACCCCCCGAAGTTGATGCTGAGGTGTGTGGAGTGGTTATTCTTCCTACTTAGGCAGTAGAAATCTCAAATATTTATTTTTGCAGATGAATCTGATATGCAGATTTCCTTTAATTTTACCATGTGTCTTAGTGTCCTGAGGGTTTCACTCTCCTGGATGATATTCAGATTTAAGTTTTCAGTCACATTGACCCTTAACATGCTAATTTTTTTCCTTCAGAGTGATTTTCAAAGTGCCATTAACTGCCTGCAGAGCTTCCCTGTATGGATGGAGTCCGGCTCCTTGCCAGGACATTGAGTCTCTTCAATCCCGCCGCCTTGCTTTTTCTGACTCATCTTAAGGCTGTTCTCCTTCCTCCCATCCTCCTGTCACTTGAAGTAAGCTGTACTTTTCCAGAAAGTGTGTTCTCTCCGTTCTTTCTCCAACCTTTTTTTGCCCAGATAGTACACTTTGAGTCTTAGCCTAAAGTTTAGCCTGGACCTTTTCCGTCCTCCCTGCCATTCTGGACGCTCTCCCCCTCATAGGACCCTCCCCCCGCAGTATTTCCTGTCTGTGTCCTCTCCCAGCCTCGGGAGCAAGGACTGAGGCTTATTCCTCTGTTTTCCATGTTTAATGCAGTGCCTGGTGCTCGGTTGACACTACGTAAATATTTGCTGGGTGTGAGATTGTATAAATATTAGAGGTATGGTATGAATGTTCCTAGCTGGAAGGATCACAGTGACTTCTGCCTGCCTACTGTTTTTTTTTTTTATATATTTATTTTTGGCTGTGTTGGGTTCTTCGTTGCTGCACGCGGGCTTTAGTTGCAGCGAGCAGGGGCTACTCTTCATTGCGGTGCGCGGGCTTCTCATTGCGGTGGCTTCTCGTGGAGCACAGGCTCTAGGCGCACGGGCTTCAGTAGTTGTGGTTCGTCGGTTCTAGAGCGCAGGCTCGGTAGTTGTGGCGCACGGACTTAGCTGCTCCGCGGCACATTGGGATCTTCCTGGCCCAGGACACGAACCCGTGTCCCCTGCATTGGCAGGTGGATTCTTAACCACTGCGCCACCGGGGAAGCCCCTGCCTATTTTAAAGTCTAGTTTATAATCCAAAGTTATGTCAGCGAGGGGGTAGATCTTGAGATGGCATAAGAGAAAGTGATTTCTGAAGCTAAGCATACTTAGTCCAAAATATAGAACAGAAAATTCTAATTTGTACCTGTAATAAGTTCTGTGTCATGTTAAGCTTAATGAATTAGTATGATAGGAATAAACCACTTGGTGTGCCTGTCTTCTAACTTGAGAGAAGTATCTGGACATCAGAATGACTCTTTCTGCCACAGATAAAACGAGCATGGTATGGGCCACAGCAGGAGGGGGCGATGCCTTGGGTGTACAGGGGTGAAAAGTTAAAACCAGTGCCAGGATGTGTTTGGTACAGTCGTTTAAATGGTCCTTTGCTTGGAGATTGCTAATGGCTGAAACCAGATGGTAATGCTCCGGAGGGAGTAGTAGCTCGACTTCATTCTGGTGTTTTTAAACTTCTTGGTCCTGAAAGGTTTCTGCACCTTCACGTGAGGAGTGGAGGGGACAGCATTGGGGGCGCAGGGGTGGAACGGTTGTCACCCAGTTGCAATCCCTTGACAGGCTTCAGTCAATTGAAAGAAACTCGTGTTAAATGCTGCCTCATGCCAGACATCCAGGAGCTTTCTCATTTTGTATACTTCTTTGCAAAAACGCCCCATTAAGCACAGGATATGGTCATTTTTAAAGAAATGAGTGCTGAAGAATCTGCCAGGCTGGTGGGGTGGAGCTTGTGGGGTGGAGCTCGGGTTCAGATTCTCATCGTTCTGCAGAAAGCACTTTTCAGAGCCAAATGGAAACTTTTGGTACTTACAGAGCCTGAATTTATATTGAGGGAGGAAAGAATGATGCCATTGAGGGAAACACTGAAGCATGTCTTGGGGACATAGAATGAAGGCCTCGCTGTCCTCATCTGTCTGTCAGAATGCCCACAGCAAACCCTTTGGTCAGGTCTCTCCCATCAAACTGAAAACGCATGTTAGACTTTAACCTGAGGCATACGAACATTTCAGGATTGGCATGGTTTTAGCAGTCAAATCTAGTTGAAATTTCTACAGCTACATTAAAAGAAACCCTCTGTTAAATAATACAAAGGGGAAAATGGCTTCTGGAAATAGATTTCTATCAAGAACGGAATAGAGGGGGGGGAATGATTTGATTGTCAGCACAAGATAAGAATTATTTTAAGAGTGAGTTCACAAAGTAAGATTAGCATGAGAGCAGTTAATCTTTGATGCCTTCATTTGCTGTTTTCCCCGAATATCTATACACCTCTAGTTTGGGCATGTTGGGAAATACAAGATCATTTATTAACTGGGGTGATTTCAATAGGTAAGAAGTAAGAGTGGAAGCCCAGGACCTGACGGTGTGTACTATAAACAAACTTAGATCCAACTTGGGCAGACTTGTATGAGAAATGGGATAAGAGCATGATCCAATCAACAGCTGAATTGTGAGCAAAATTCTATTTTAGAGATGATCTAACTCCTAAGTGCCGGTGATCCTGTTGGTGAAACCATGATGCTTGGAGTGATGAGGCTAGTACCTCATGCACTGCAGTCTACGGTGGAGAGATTTTCCTGTATTTGAGACACGATAACAAGCGCCCATGTCGTGCTTGCTCTTAAATCCTGTTCTGAGCACTTTTCATTCCTCATTTGATCCTCATGACACTTCTGAAAAGGTCCGCAGTGTTATCCCCATTTTACAGCTAGGGAAACTGAGGCACGGAAGTTTGGCAACTCGCCCAATGTCACATAGTTGGGAGATGGTGGAGCCTGGGGCTCACGCCAGGCAGTGAGGGTCCAAACTCCGTGCTGTTGCCCCAGGTGCCCCGCTACACAGTTCCTCTTGCTGTGTTAGACTTTAGTCCCCTCACCGGATGGTAGAGGTATGCAGGGATGAAGTAGTTCAACTCGGGAACGCTTCTGTGCTTGCTGCCGGTAGTGGGAGATTGTGCTGGATGCTGCAGGGCAGAAAGCCTGGCAGTGCAGATGGAGAGAGCTCACCGTAGTAAGTCTGAACCAAGTAGGAGTCTACTGACATGACGACGAAGATGGTTTTTGGGCTCCTTAGGAGGTGGCTTTCGATTTGGGCTTTGTAGGATGCGTGGGATTTCCTTCAGTTGGGGAGCTGGGGGGAAATGCTGTACTGTGAGGAAATAATGGAGCAAAAGAGCCTGAAAACGACTTGGGGGTCCGGGGAGGCTGTGGTGCTGGCGGTGTTGCTAGCCCTGACCCCCCAGACAGGGCAGATGGAGAAATGTATGAGGGTCTACCCCCCTGCCTGTCCCCACACGTGCGTGGGCTCTTCTGCGCTAATCCCTGACTTCCTCTTGTAGTTTTTAACTGTCATGCTGACTTTTCAGAAAGATGTTGCAGTTACAGGAGATAACAGTATTATACCCATGTCAGATATGATGTATTAATATTTTGGAAAATGTGTTTTAGTAAGGGTGCTGCTCTGACACTATTCCGAGGGCCTTTGTTCTGAAGCTGGTACTGTTGGTGGCAGCTGGAAGGGCAGGGTGTTTTCCAGGCTGGAGATTAGGACTGGAGGTGACAACGAATGCTGAGTTCCAATAGGCTTATACACATCAATAAGGGAAATAATAAGAAAGAAATAAAACATTCACATATTTAAAACTGGCAGCACATTGTTCTTTAAAAACTGCACACTGGTTTATTCTGCCAGAATTTCTGGTTTGTTATCAGTAGTTATTTCTTCTCCACGGGGCTAAACTCTGGGAAAGTGTTATAACCCTAATCAGAATCCTTGGAAGGTAAAGGGGTGCTGCAGAGCACCTCAGGTGGGAACATAAGATGGGCTTTCATCTGGATTTCAGCTTTGCGAAATCGGAACTCACGGAAGACTGCTGCTGTGCTGCCATGTGCTTGGCATATGCCCCCCCCCCCCCCCGGGGAGCTGGCGTTCCCGTCCCCGCTCTGCAGGGGTGGACGCTGGGGCAGAGGCTAAGAGCTTGCCCACTGTCCTGCAGCTTTGAGACCAGGGTGATGGAGTGTCTGTTTCATCGCGGTAGTTCCTTGTTGATATCTGAAGCTATAGTGATAAGTAACCAGTCCCTTTTACTCACCTTTTCACTTGTTTTTCCTTCTGTCAGGTTTTCTAATAAAGGATGATTTGTGGTGCTGTTTGTAATTGGAATAAAACTCATTGGTTCAAGAAAGCTATGCTCATGCTTGTAAAGGTTTGCGTTAGTTTCCATTCGGATTTGTTTTGAAGTTCGGTGGCAGTAAATGAGCTTAAATTATTTTCCTCCTTTTGAATTACTGCATACAACTATACATAACTATCTTAAAATGTGAAAATGGGAGATGGCTCACTTTTAAAACTTTGGAAATTGCAACTTGATTCTTAACTGTTTTACAGTGTAGGGAGTAGTTTAAATCATACTTTTTTCTTCTAAAAGGTGCTTGATGCAGTTGTAATCATGAAAAGTAAGTTGACATTAACAGGTGGATGACAAAATGATCCTGTTGTGAATCATATGCCTAATTTTGAAATCTTGAGTGAATCTGATGTTTTCACATGGTGAGTTTGATCACTAAAGTGATTTTTATCACTTTAGTTTTACATTAGTTTCTTCGATCTGAGTGACTCATTAACATGGAAAACTTGATCATTCTTCTGTTTTAATTTCAGTTTCTAACAGTTGAGAAGCACGCAGGACTGATTCTTATTTATTCTTTAGGTTCAAAATCAAGTGGGTTAAGGGTTGAGATGCATTGTCTTACTTTCCCTTTCTTAATCAGTACCATCAAGCACCACAGCACCTGCTGGTTGAGTTGAGTCTGATCATGTGATGCAAATTAACTTGCAAAATCACAATTAAAGATTAGTTGTTGGGTGGGAGCTGGAACAGTTTATGCTTGAGATGTGCTGTGGTGGTCTAAAACGAACGAACTGCTGTAGAATAATTAACATAAACGGTAAAGGTATTGGAGATAAGATAACTCATTGGGCGAGGCTCTGGGCTTATTCTTCAGTTAATATGACGGTGAGAGGTGTAATACTAATGCTTTTCATAATTAAAGCATAAACTTGGGGAGAATACAGCATTCATGCTGTTAACGTTGATAGGCTCGTTCGTGAACAAGGTGCTTGGCTAACTTGCCTGTTGGTGGAGAATTAATGAAGTTTTATCCCAAAGTTCTGAAAGTGCATCGTCAACTTCTGGCTCTTGTTTGCATTTCCTGTGTGTCCCTTTTATGTCAAGTTTTAGTTGATCTGTATATTTTGTGCGAGCAGCCTGAAACTATGTGGAGACTTAGGATTAAAAAAAAAAAAAATTGAACTAGTAGAATATATTCACGTCAGATGGGCGAGATTTTAGTCACTAAGAAGCTGGATAGCTCTCTTAACCATTAGATTTAATATATCTGTAGGTAATTAAAAACATGCTTCTATTTATAAATGTAGGTTAATCATCTGAATTCATGTCCATTTAAGTACTGACCTTGACCTCCTTGGTGAAGTCTGTAGTCACAGGATCAAGAAGAGCCATGGTCTTGGAATTTAAAGCAGGAAGGGACTGTGGAGGCTGTATAACTGAGGTCCTGAGTTTACAGCCTTGGAACTGGCCACGAGGGTTCCGTGATGTGCTGTAAACCCAACCGCAAAACTGTGATGATCTTCATGCCCCAACTCCTGTAAAGTGATACTGTGTCCACTGCCTCTTCCTGCTTCCTGGTAGCTCATAAACCTTTGTACTTACATGTACTCTGTAGTCTTAAATCTTAAGTTCTATTGCCAGTGAGTCTAGGTGCTCATCCCATAATCTCTGTATTATAAGCCTGAGGAAATATGCAAACAGAACAGGCACTGAATTCCTTTTATTGCCTTTGAAAAATGGCAGTGCCTTTTAGAGACAAATGTGCATCTTGCTCTAAAGCCTAGGAGGTTTACTGAGTAAGGATTGTATGTTCATCTTTCATAATGTGGGTTACCAGTCTGGTAATAACATAAAGATCTTGTTTAAAATATTAAAAATGTGTAAGACTTTAAATTTGGATGGGAATTCACAGGCAAGGAAAATGGCTCTGCTTGAAGTTACATATTCTTTGACTTTTGTCTTTCTAATTTTAGCTCATGATTCTTTGGGAGCAAGCTACATCCCTGAGCTACTTAGTCTACTATTAATCTTACACTGAGATATTACAACAGAGCTGATTTTGCATTTTATATGTTAACTAAAATACGTATGTACAAACCCACTAGTATTAATCTACAAATGTACATATTTTTTTGGAGGCCCCCAAGCAAGATTTGAAGGGTTGACTAAATATAACCATAAAGTTTATGTGGCTTTGCCTTCTGTAGTACAGTGACCTGTTCTTAGAATTGAAATTATTTCTGAACAGTGGTACAGCCAAATATAGACGTCAAACCTTAGTTTCAATGTTGACTTGAGGTTCTGATCTTAGAAATACATAAATATAGAAAATATACAAAATGACGGAACTGAAGTTAAACCTGGACACTTATGCATACCTTTTTCAGCATTTTCTATTTAAATCTAAACACAACATAGGTCTTGGAAGTGTTCCTTGGAGAATTTTCTTTCCTGTCCTAGATTTCTAAGTTGCTTTAAAAAATGAGCCAAAAGTGATGGTTCCTATTTTTTTTCCTTGGTGAGTTTCCCTCCCATACGCTTGGACATCTTTATTTCTCCAAGAGTCTTTGAACCAGATTCAAAGTGAGGAAACTCAAGGTAAATTATTACTGCTGACTTGATATATATGAATAATTTTGAAGATTTTATAGGACTTGTGTTAAGAGTAGGAAGTTTTTTCTTTTTAAAAACTTTTAAATTGAATTGTAATACAACTGTATATTGTGTTATAATTACAATATATATACAGAAACATGCATTGATCATAAGTGTATAGGTTGATAAATTTTACACCAGGGTCTCCTGTGTAACCAGCAAGGAGTGGGAAGTTTCTAGGCCCCCTTTTTTTTTTTTTGCTCCTTTGCACCTGCTGCTATATGGAAGTCATTACTTGCTTTGAATAATAGCCTTCCTTTTCAAAGTCAGCTCACTTTCCTGGGAAAATCTTTGATTCTTGGGTGAGGCAGTGAGTGGGGACTTTCATTTCTATGAACTGAAACTTACACCAACCTCATTTCATCCTCAAGTGATTGAACCATCCTTGGCTCTAACTGGAGTTTTTCTCATCCAGCTCCTTAAATCTTTGGAAGAAAGTTTTCCTTCACCCTTTTATTTTGAACTAATTCTGGTTCACTGGAAAGTTGAAAAATGATACAAGGAATTTCTGTCTCTCTCACCCAGCTTCCCCCAATGTTAACATCTCTCATAACTGTAGTATAATTAGGAAGAACAGGAAATTAACATTTGTACAGTATTAACTAAACTATAGATCTCATTTGAATTTGCACCAGTTTTTCCACTAATGTCCTCCTTCTGTTGCGGGGCCCTGTATGTGGGATCCCAGAGTGCATCTAATTTTTTAGTCTTGGAGGTAAATCATTTTTTATTGTATCGGTATGGTATATCTAATCATGAATTGGTGCAAGCAGCAGATGTCTTCCTTGATTAAAAAAAAAAAATCAGACCACTCCTGTTTTTTATTACCGTTAGTTGCACTGGAGTAATGCCAGTTTGGGTGGGGTCTGCCTGTGGTCACCGTGGTTGCTGGGTGGTTGTCAATGAGTTTTTATTGCTTGTCACTGCCAGGAATCTTATTTACAAGCAGAATAATAGGAATGGAAGCCACTGAAGGTTAAGGATCTCATGCACCTGCCAGGTTTTTTCTGGAGAGATGAATGAGAAGTTCAGAGCTTGATCTGGAAAGCCAGCTTGTGCTCTAGACTATTGTTGTCCGATAGAATTTTGTGTGATGCCGGGAATGCTCCGTAATCTGCACTGTCTTGTAGGGTCGCCACTGGTGCCGTCTGGCTATGAAGCCCTTGAAATGTAGAACCGAATTTTTTGTTGCGTTTATTTTTAAAGTTAAATAGCTACATGCAGCGGGTGGCTATATGGTATTGGAGGGTTCACCTTTAGAGCATCCTTAGGAAAATTGGATCATACCTTTTAAACCTTTCATTGTAAAATAAAATGCAAATGTATAGAACCACACAGAAAATGTATGGTGTAATGAATTACCATAAAGCCAGCATTGCTTGTAACTGCTACCCAGGTCAAGTAGTAGAGCTTGGCTGGTCCTCATTTGCTTCGTTTCTTCCCCCAAAGTAACTACTTCCGTGACTTTTAGATCCATCACTTCTGTGTGTTTCGTTTAGTTTTATCATGTGGTTATCCCCAGATACTGTAGTTTAATCTTGCACATTTAAAAATAATTGGAAATGTCCTTAAGTCTCTCTACAACTCCCCATTTCGTTATAGCTTACCTGGAGGCGTCCCTGGGTTTTTGGACCTGTAGGGTTTCCCACAGTCACAATCTTGGTAACTGGATGCTCATAGTACATCCTTTTCCCCTGTATTTTCTGCAAATTGGCAGCTGGGTCCAGAGGTTTGATTGGATTTGAGTTTAATTTGGGTTATATAGTTTAAGATGCCTTTATAAGGTCACATGCATGTTAGTTACATGTATATTAATGTGGAAAGACCATGAATAGGGTTTTTCTATCAAAGTATCCAAAACTGAGAAGTGAACATAAACCAGTTGAACTAGTTAAGTTTTTACAGAGTATGGTATGCAACCTGGGAACATCCTACTGCATGCTACTTGTGGGAAAACTTGGTTGTCAGAGGTTTTTCTAAGTGTACAGTGTTCATTACACCTCTATGCAAATTTTACTTTTACCCAGTACTTCTGTGGGCAAGAAGTGTGTGTGTGGATGTGTCTCTGTGGGTGGTGGAAATAATTACTTAATTGAACTGTTATATAGCCATTTGCTTGTCTAAACCTCACCCACATGACTGTCTATTAGGTCTTCTTGTTCCTGGTCTTGACGTCCAACCTGAGATCAAAATTGGGTTTTATAGTTATTTTTCTACACTGGAACATGTGGGCGCAAAGAGGAGAAGCGTGTGAGCCGAATTCGGTGTCGTCCTCTTTGGGGAAGAAGATTGTCACCTCCTGGATCTGCTGTGGACAGAACCATGTACTAGCTATTGATATGGAAGAGGGTTTTCATAAGAGTGAACAGACTCTGAGTCTTATTAGGGAGTTTAAAATATAACTGGGTAAGGATGACTTAGACACATAGAGCACTAGTCAACATGTATAAGTTAAAGTGTAAAAGTTAAGAGACCTTCCAGTGATAAACAAGCACTAGACTGGAAGATAGGTAATCTTGGTTTAAATCCAGTTTAGGCCTCTTCCCTCGTTGCAGTGGGGGAGTTGGGTTCTATTCTCGGTAGCAAGTATGTAACATTCTTTGGCCAGCTGCTGTGGCAGGTAACCATTGGTCTCTTTCATGGTCCTCTCAACTTCAGCATCCTCAAGTCGGGGCTCCAAGTAGCTGTTACCTAGCAGTTGATGGGCATTGACGTGGGAGACCAAACCTCATTCCTGGGCTGCCTGCTTTCCAAGCATCCTGTCAGCTGTTGATCTTCTGAGGCTAGAGATAGGAAGCACTACCTCACCTTGCTACTGGGTGTTTGTATATCCCCCTTCTCTTAATTATTCCATTGAATCACAATATCTAAGAAAAATAATCTATGGTACTGAATTTTTTTTCTAAAAATATTATCATTGAAATGCTGAAAATTTCATGTAAAACAAACCCCTGATTGCTGGGAATTGGCCTTCAGCCAGGAATTGAGTCGGTTTTGGATGAAAAAAAATCCCCTGATCCTCCCTTGATGTTTTTCTTTATTGGCAGCAAGTAAAATGTTAAAATTTTCTGATTTCTGTTGGGTCAAAGCCAATGTTTTTTTACTGTCTAACTTATGTGAACTCCTTACGGTTGAAATCTGGTATTTTGTGGCCTTTTACAGAGCTCTGTGACCCAAATAATCACTCTGGAGCCCCTTTCTAATCTGGAGAGGAAATAACAAATGCTGGGAGTAGAACTTTGTGTGTTACCTTGTAGGAACCATAAGGCTGAAGTAATGGTACCCTGACCCCAGTGATGTGTGATGATAGTGGGATTCAGACATGCATAGGAGAGGAAATCATGGTGGACGCAAATCAGGATGCATTGTTCCTAAAACTGTTTGAGAACAGTTAAGGGAGAGGAGAAAAGCCCGAAAGGGTGGGTAATTGTGATTTTATTTTGGGAAAGCTTGCTTACAATCCTTTGAGCTAGATAGAGCCCTAGGATTACTGTTGAGTTTATAGGACCGCATGCTTTTGCATGCACAAATCCTATTTGTGCAAATTTGACCTTTTAAAGTTTCCATTACTGTCCCTATTCTGTCCCCCCATCCGCTTAAAAAAGCTGACCTTTGAAGTTTTAGGTTTTATGGCTGATAAGGCTCTGAGACCTACATCTATGGCTGGCTACCATCCACCTACTCATCTAATCATGTAGTCAGAGCGTATTCTCTACCAGGCACTGAGCTATTGCTGGGAATCATAGTACCTAACATTTATTGAACATGGCCTTTGTGTGGCCCAGTGCTAAGCACTTTATACGTAACTTTTACTATTTAACCTTCATAACCGCTGAGGGCAGGTGGTTTTTATCAGGTTAAGTATTGCCTGAATCTTCCAACTAAGTAACTGGGGTTAGGTTTATATTTGAATATAGATCTTGATCAGTGATTCACTTTTTTCTTCTCTCACATGGATTTTTCTGATATTTCATCCAGAAAGTTTTTGAAAGTTAAATTCTTCATGGATTTTGTATATTAAAAAAAAAACAAATCCCCCATTTTTACAACTTGGATCCAGATGTTGTTTTCCCTCCCCACTACCCTCCCACCCCAATCCTTCATAATAAAACGTAGAAAAATCTGTAAGAACATGCTTTTTTTTTTTTTAATTTTCATCATCTCTTTACGAATGATGAATTGTATTTACTCTTTGGAAAGGGCTTATAGGGAATTAAAGTTTCCATATACTTTTTTTTTTTTTTAAAGGAATGTAGTTTATTTCTGGCTGTATTGGGTCTTCGTTTCTGTGCGAGGGCTTTCTCTAGTTGCGGCGAGCGGGGGCCACTCTTCATCACGGTGCGCGGACGTCTCACTGTCGCGGCCTCTCTTGTTGCGGAGCACAGGCTCCAGACGCGCAGGCTCAGTAATTGTGGCTCACGGGCCTAGTCGCTCTGCGGCATGTGGGATCTTCCCGGACCATGGCTCGAACCCGTGTCCCCTGCATTGGCAGGCAGACTCTCAACCACTGCACCACCAGGGAAGCCCAAGAACATGCTCTCTAATTTCCTACCTTATATTCCTGGTGGTATGTGATGATGCTATAAAACAAATGCAGTCAAACCTAGCAAACATTCAACTGAGGAAGTTTTAAAGATACATGGAATAGATTTATATTTAAAATAGTAATCCAGTCATTTTACTTTCTAGGAACGTCCTTTTCTCTGTCCTAACCTGAGGTTGGGAGACCAGTTTGTCATTGTCTGTTTGCTGTTCTGCCTGTCTGTCCATCCTTCTGCTGGATCAATTCTGTTGAACTTCCCCAGAGTCAGGCGGTGTCTTCCCAGCACAAACTCGGCTTCTCTTAGAGTTGGCGGTGTGTCCTTGTATCTGTTCACCAGACTCGAATTTTGGGTTTCTATTTCGGTGGGCCTCTAATTTCAGTATTTGTAGATTCTTGATAAAGTTTGAAGGGGAGATTCACTGAAAGTGATATCAGATGGTACCTTTGTTTTACTGTTGATAATCAGTTTGTTGGAGAATACTCCTGTAGTGTGTCATCTCCTTAACTTCCAAATACTTGAGATCAGCTCTGTAAACTTGTGTGTCCTCCACCCATGTGTCTTAATCTCTATGTTCCTCTCTGCTCTATCCTCTCTGCTCTGCCTTCTCTCGCTTCGTGTTCTTAAAATTTGAAGTCATCAGATAGTTATTTGAATATTAGTATGACAAGTTTTGGGGAGAATTCTCTTAAAATGAGGTACAAAAATTTAGGTGACCGTTTACTCCACGGATACATCTGCCAGGAACTGTCTCTAACGCTGGAGATATAAACAAGCCAGACTGAGACTCTGCTCGAAGCCCTCTAGTATTGGGCCCAGTATGGAAAGGCCATGGGACTCTGGCAGTGGATGACAAAGGGTGGGGACTGAGTCTGGGGGTCAGGAAAATCTCCCCTGAGGAAACCTTTGCGCTCTAATGGGTGTGAAGAGCTATCTGGGTGAAGAAAAAAGGGAAAGCCTTCTGGGTGAAGTAGCCGGCGTGTACAGGGGCCCTAAAGGGGGGGGGGAGCCCTGTGTGCTCTAGGAACCAGAAGCAGCCCTTGGTTACTGGAGTGTTTGAACACGGAGTGAGAGAAGGCTGGAGAGGGAGGTGGGGCCACCTTGCCGGTCTCGGACCAAGTTAAAGACTTCGGTCCTTGAGCCTAAGCGCCATGGTGGGAATCCAGCACAGGGCTCTCAGGAAGGCGGTGGCCTGGTCAGAATTGCCTTGGGAAGGATCATGCCTGCTGTTCCCCGGAGAACTAATTCGAAGTGGGCAAGACTGGATGGGGCAGCCCGTGGGGAGGTCCCTCCTCACCCCGGCGAGCGATCGGGGTCCTGCAGCTGGAGAGAGGTGGTGGAGAGACGCTTGCAAGCCCAGGGTCTGTTGAGGAGGTGGTGATGAATTGGGTGTAGGCGGGAGGGGCAGGTGTGGACAAGGGCAGTGGTGACACTTGCTGTTGTGTGACAAGCCAGGAGACCAGGCTTCAGGGAATAGCACGTGGCTTTGAACCTGTGGAATATGAAGTCCCTTCAAGGTTTTCAAAGGGGAGACAGGGAAGGGTGGCAGCTGGATCCCGGCACTGGGACTGAGGGTTAGCCAGAGCTGGGAGCGGCTGCGCGTCACCTACTCACAGGTGGGATTGGACGAACGGCAGGAGGAGGGCGAGCGGCCAGCAGAGGGGAGCTCTGCCCATCATGGGCTGTGCAGGTGAGAGCAGCCCTGCGGGGGGAGGGGGGAAGGGGGCAGGAACTTAGGGGGTTAGGGTGAGGCTTACAGGCGGGGGCTGGGTTGATGGGCTGCTGGGGCTGGAGCTTTTATTGTCCTGGGGCAGAGAATAGAGGAGAGGGAGACTACAGCTGTCTGAGCAGTGACCCCTGGACAGTTCCTGAGGGTCGTTCAGTGAAACGCTTCCCGTTGGTCTTTCCGTGCATTGTCTCTGAGGTTATGGCTCCCTAGAAATGTTTGTTTCAACCAATCAGGGTTTAAAAAAAAAAAAAAAGATGTAGTGACCCTGCTTTCAGTCTTTAGAAAGACAAGGGTGAAATTGGGTTTTTTAACTCTTAAATTTGTACTCATGCAACACCCAGTCTTCACTGAGCTGGGTCTCATCCAACCCTTTCTCTCCGTCTCACGGGTGTTCCTGCAGAAGGGAGCGTCTGGGAGGGTGAGCGTTTTCAGAGATGCTGACCAGCTTGTGCGTGACTTGGGGAGGCGTGCACCCCAGCTGCCACCCCTCTGCCTTTATTTACTCAGGATGTTCGTATTTATCAGTAAAAGGTTTTGTGTTTTTTTAAGTCATACAGCTATAATATCTACTCATCCTATCAAAGAGATAAAACGGATCAGTAGGCAAGCGAGCATTTGGTGTTTGAGAGAGATTTTTATTAAGCTAGAATATTCTATTAGAGACTGAACGCCATTTCCATGTATTTGGCTAAATGGGTATTAGCGTGATGGCAGGAAAAAGGGTATTTGGAGGGTCACATGCCCTGGCATTGACTAGATTACGGAATTTCATAAATACTTTAAGACGGACTTTAAAACGGCAACAGGAAAAATGATTTTGGGCTCATCTGTGCGTGTGGGTGAGAGTCGAATTGGGGATTAAGGGCTTCCGGCCTGGGGGGGGGTGGTGCTTCTGGTCAGAATGAAGGACGCACACCCTGCTTGTGCTTCACTCTCTCTGCTCTTGGACCGTTGATTGCGCTTCTCTTCCTAAGACATCTGTGTTAGTAACTGCTTCCTATTTTGTATCCCTGGAGCAGCAGTCCATAAATTACCGAGGGGGCATGCCTGCGGTGCTGCGGACGCAGATGGCCCTGAAGATAAGTTGTGACGGAGTGCTTTGGGTTGATAGGCAGAGACGTCAGAGCAGTGTGCAGTCGGAGCGCGCTGCTTCGTGGACTTGGGTCACCAGGGAAGAGAGTCTGGGTGTGCGACTCTCGGCTGTATCGTGACAACCGAGTCTCCGTGGCTTTGGCTGACTGTGTCCCGTGCTTCCTGCCCTCCTAGCCTTTCCCTCGGCCTCGATTCACCCTTCTGCGCTCTCAGTTTCACTTGGACCCCTTTGCGTCTCCCCTCTGTCACCCCTGGAGACTCCCACGTACGTTTATGTTGCTCTGCCACGTGGGCGGTGCCGCATACCGTACTCCGTCAGCGTATCGGTCGGGATAGGCAAGGTTTTCTGCCACGGCAACACGTTCGTCCCCATACCTGTGGCTTGGTGGGGGTTTGCATCTCCTCACCGCACCTTGATGGAGGGGCTCCTCTCCACAGTCTTGTAGGATCTTGCCATCGAGAACCCAAGGCCACCTCCTTTGCGAGGAAGAGACAGCATCACACAGGGACTGACCTTTCAGTGCGTCAGCTCGGAAGGGACTCTTGCCCATTGCTCATTGGCCAGAGCAAGTCATGTGACCTTCCAGTGGGGATGGGGAGATGGCCACACACAGGGAGGAATGGGAACATTCGGGTGTTTCTGCCACATCCATATCGTCAGATTTCCTTCACAGAAATAAAAACTGTTTGAATAGAACCTCTCAGGTGGGAGATGTGTTGCTTATAGCCTGTCCTTCATGGAAGCTGTCTTAAAGGCAATAGGAGGTACACACAGTCAGGTTTGTTAAAGGACTTATTTTTTATAGATGTTTCCTTTTATTTGAGCAGTATTTTCCTTTTGAATCCAATGTAGCAAACCAGTTAACTTTTATTCAGAGTATTACTAGAACAAGGGAACTTTTGCTCCATTTACGGGAGGATGTATAAATCTGATCCATCTTGGAGTAGACCATCAGGATTCTGGTGATACCCAGGGCATCTGAATAGTTTCATAGCCTCTGCTGTAGGGTTTGGCGGGGGGGGATGTGGGGAAATTAGGGGAAGGGCGACATTAGCATCGAACAGTGACACCCAGGCTGGATCTCTTCCATTTTCTATGAGGTCTAAAATAGGTTCCTGGCATTTTTTAAAAGATCTTTCTGATTTAAGAGTCTGGTCCTTTTAAGGAGACTTCCATCTTAGTTTAGGTAAAATACAAACTACATTTTCCTCCTCCAGATGTACTCGACCAGTACCTCTGTCCCATGTGCCCTGCGTGGAAGTAGCTCTCCAAGAGAAACCAGTGTGGAGGAAGGAGGTCTGCATTACAAATAACTAAATGTACTAGGTTTGCCTAATAGCGAATCTAACAAACTATGAGAAATGAGAGATTTTAAAATGGAGATGGATTCCCCTAAATGCTGAAAGTTTTGTATTCCTCAAAGCACCCAGTCTTTACTCCTATTGTAGGATGGATTGTCAAGCTGTTTTCTGATGAATGTTCAAGGATGAGATGGTCTAGGCTGAATAGTGGGACTGGATAGAGCATCTATGCTAACATGATTTGGGGCACAAAGAGGTGACCAGTTGTCTTTTATACAATGATACTCTCTTGTCAGTTAGGTTCACCTTGTCTGAACTAGTTTTTAAGGTCTGTGAGGAGAGGGGACATTTCTTATTCCCCAGTGCCCTGTACTTGTTTGTGGGCTGAGAGGAAGGAGTCTGGACTCTGGAAATGGAGGGAGTGAAGGGGATTCAGGCCTGGCCGCTGCAGGCATTTCTGTGGTCAGTATCCCCCAGAGGATGCGTGGCCCCTTGAGGGCATCTGTTCCACACCCTGAGGGGACAAGTAGAAGTAGGTTGTCTTTCGTCCTCCTGGAGGCTGACTTCAGAAGCTCTGTAGGATGACGCTTTTAACTAAAACCTCGACTTTGTGTTTAGGTTCAGGTTTCTAAAGCTCTTAATATCCCCTTCCCCCTGCAGTGTAGGACGGAGTCAGCGTACAAGCCTGCACCTGTACTGGGGCCATCATGCAGTCCGTTCCTGTCGGGCCGGAGCCTGGCCGCTCAGCTCTGATGTCTTTCTCTGCTGCCCCTGTTCCTCAGGCTCTGACCCATGCTTACTATGTCCTTATCCCGGGAAAGTGCGAGATCCCTTGGATCCCAGTTGGATCCTTCTATGGAGCCGGAGATCTGGGCATTTATTGCCCTTCCTAAGTTTGATTCTGATGGGTAGGTCTCCTTTGTTCTTTTTTTTTTTTTTTTTTTTTTTTTGGTGGCCGCACTGCTTGGCTTGCAGGATCCCAGTTCCCCGACCAGGGAATGAACCCGGGCTGCCCTGTGGTGGAAGCTCCGAGTCCCAACCTTTGGCTCGCCAGGGAAGTCCCTCCTTTATTGTCTGTCAGCATCTGTTAAATTAGAATGGATCATCAATTTCACTTCCTCTGCAGAGTCAGACTCACAAATCCAGGGAGGAAGGGAAGCAGACTGGGGACAGGAGGCTATAAGGGGACCCCAAGATATTTGAGGGCTCGGAAAGGATGTGAGGGAAGGGGTGGAGAAAGGAATATAAACGATTGCTGTCCCCGAAGACCAAGCACCCTCTCCTGTAACCTCAAACCTCAGTCTTAAGATTTGCCCACTTTACAAACTAGAAAGCCACCTCTTGAAGAGGTAAGTGGCTTGTCCAAGCTCAAAGAGCAACTGTGCATGGTGAACCAAAGGTGTTTATACCTGGTGGTTTAAACTCTTACTGCTGCAGTGTGTAAATACCATAGATACTTGTTGGTATTTTTCTAACCCGGAAGTCTTTTTCCCTTAAAGTCCCAACTGTGACAGGTGATTTGTTCTTGGGGAGGCAGTTCCAACCCTGTGAATTCCTCCAGAATGACTCCCTAAGACACTTGGAAGATGCTCTGGGGTACCATTTTTAGCCTGGCCTCATGCTGCATCTCCTGTTCAGGGAGTGTTTTGGACTTGGTACCACGCCTGGGCTGCCAGGTCTTGGTTGCAATCACCAGAAACACTGGCTTTCCTTGGTTACTGACCAAACTGACCACTCTTCAGTTCTGCCTGCCTCTGAACTGGAGACTTCTCGACGTGCTGTGCAAAACCCCACTTTGGCTGTGAACCACGCTCTGCGCATCGGCATAAGCACCTGACGTCGCATCACTAGGTGGTTACCCTCCAGAGAGGACGAGCGGAGGCCCTGGGAGCACCGGCCAGGCTGTGTATTTTCCTTGTATTGGTTTCCCGACTTCTAGGATGAGTCTCATGATGCAACTCTTCAGTAAACAAACTTGTGCTAAGGATTTGCCACTCCCCCCCCCCCCCCACTCATTTTAACCAGATGGGGTTTGGAGTTGTGCAGGGCTGTCCTCTAGACTAAATTTAAAATATACATGAACAGGAATTTTTAAATTGCATCTGGGCTTTGACAGGGTTCTGAGGATGTTGTAGTGGGAAGAAGGGAAAAACATTTAGGAGAATGGACTGTAATCAACAAATAAGGTGTTCTTGTAATTTTTAAAAATTAAATATTTAATTTATGTGGCTGCGTTGGGTCTTCGTTGCTGCGCGCGGGCTTTCTCCAGTTGCGGGGAGCGGGGGCTACTCTTCATTGCGGTGGCTTCTCTTGTCGCGGAGCACAGGCTCTAGGTGCGCGGGCTTCAGAAGTTGTGGCTCGAGGGCTCTAGAGCGCAGGCTCAGTAGTTGTGGCGCACGGGCTTAGCTGCTCCACGGCATGTGGGATCTTCCCGGACCAGGGCTTGAACCCATGTCCCCTGCATTGCAGGCGGATTCTTAACCACTGCGCAAACAGGGAAGCCCTGTTCTTGTAATTTTAATCGGCTCTTCCTGGCAGAGGTTTTATTATAGCTGTTTCTCAGACACAACTATTTATGGGAAGTAGTAGTTGTAGATAGTAGCAGAATGCACCAGGCCATTGTGTCACTGCATTTGGAAATGTGTGTTTCCTGATCTCAAGGTAATAGAAGGAAATGAAAAGGACATAGTTGCGGCCACCATCCGAAGCCCACTTGTCTAACCAAGTTTTAGTCTTCACTTTCTGAAATGTTAATTGCTGCAGTGCTAGATCAGGCTTGAATCTGTCTTGCTGGTATTCCTTAGACATTTATTGAAGAGTTTCTGCCCGTGTGTTGGAAAGAAAGTAGTTTCGGGGGGGGGTGGGTAGATGATCATTTTGGTTCTGATAACTCTTCTGCTAAAAGGAATGGAATAGGTACAGAACTTCAAACGGTTATAGTATCAGCTGAGAGAGGGGATGGCTGCAGTTTTGGAAGCTGATTTTGCAACACTTGTATTGGCAGTCCTAACCTTCCAGAGTGTTACAAAGTCTCCATGCTGACTTTCCTACACCACTGCCTCAGTGAGCTAGCACTGTGGTCCTGCTGTTTATTTGCCCTAGTATTTAATTCATCTTTTAAAATTGGGCCTTCTGAAAACAGTGGCTGAAAAGGAAAATGGATTCTTTTGAAAAGCCCAAATTTCTTAAGTTCCCACTTGGACTAAGATCCCTTTCATTAATTCAAGGATTTTTTTCTCTTTGCAAACCACTTTGAAGCGAACTTAAACTCTAGCTTAGGCTTAAATTTTTTTTCTTATGTGTTTTCCTAGAGTTATTGGAAAAACATCCCTGTAAAAGGAAGTTTAGTTTCTATTCTGTTGGTTCAAAAACCTAATATTGTTTTGTCATTATTACTTGAGGGGAGCTCAGAAAGAAATATAACAGCTGCTTGGAGTACATTTAAAGAACTGTACTCCAGAATCTTGTTTTTCCTTGACTCCTTTCTCTTCCCCCAAAGACCTTTAAATAGAAGCTGTTTCCTTTTGCTGCCTTAAAACACCAAACCCTATCTATCTGATTTCTTCTGGTTGCCGAGTAAGGAGTGGCAGCTTTGAAGGCTACCAAAAAGGACAAAAATACTTTATGGAAATAGCCTGATGTTAGCTTAGGTCCTCAAACTTAGAAAATTCCCCCAAAGGAACAAAATAACCCCAAGTTAAGAGTCCATCTTGAAACCTGCCCATTGCTCCATGCTTAGATTTTCAAATGCTTTTATAAAATTGTATAATAGAGGTGAAGGTGAGAGGTCTGAATTTATAACTTCACTGTGCAAGCTAAAAGTGTAAGCCTTAACATTTGATGTGCACTTCATTTTAATTCTAGGCTTAACAGGAAGGACTGTTTTTGGGTAAAAATGGTGTGGATTAGTTCTGTGCTAAACATACATACTTTCCTCTTGTTTATGAATTGCATTAAACTCTTTGGGGGAATGGAAAAAGGACATTTAAGCCTTACAAACAAGCTGTGCACCATAATATGTTTATCAGGCAAAAGCCGTGGACTTTTGCTTAAAGATAATCTCAGTAATGGAAAACAATCACCAGGGCCTCAGGGAACTAGAGTTGGGTGGGTGATTTGGGCTTTGGCTGGGGGAGTCCTGGTCTCAGCAGTGGCAGATAGTTTGTCAGAATGAGGCCCCAGTTTGGTTTAGGTTGTTAGGTTGTGAACGTTCCAGAAGCTCTTGTAGCAGATGGATCAGCAGGGACTTGCTGCTTCTGCTGCACAGTTTGTCCGAAAGATGAATTTGGCCTAAGTATAACCAGCTTCTTAGTTTCTTTAGGATGGGAGCACATAAACTACCTTCAGGGGGAGAAAAATGAGAGCATAAATATTAATATTAGACTATTTAAAATGTTCAGTGGAGGGCAAAGAAAAAATGTCACAGTTGGTCTATTCAAAGCAGGCAAAGCCTATCTGAATTTGGGTACCTCAGAAATCCTTTATTTAGAAGTCATTAGTATTCATCACTGAGAATGCCACTGTGTGCTGTTAGGCCAGAAGACATAATTATGGTAAAATTATCTGGCAATTAAGGTATGGGAGCCAGTCCTTGTCCTGAGGAGGGTGCAGGAGGAGCTTGACAGTTCCTGTTACAAGGTCCAGCGCCCAGAGTCAGGGAAGCCCAAGGCCAGTTCTGTGAGAGTCCGAGGAGGGGAGGGCAGGGAAGTCAGCCTGCAGGAAGGATGGATACATGATTGATCTGAAAAAGCACTGGCATGGATTGTTGTATTTCTTTTTTTCTTTTTCTTTCTTTTTTGGAGAGACAAAAACTACAAACCTCACAGCACCTTGCTGCATTTCATTTTTTTTTTTTTTGCCAGTGGTCCCAGATCTCTGTCCAGAAGGCTACTCGCTTCCTGCTCTTTGACAATGAAGTTTTGGGATCTGGCAGGCCTCTCGGTTTCTTCACGTTACTGCTGCTCGCTGGCAGCAGACAGTAGATGTTAATTAAGCAAGCTCTTCAAATTCGGTTTCAGTTTATCGGATCCGTCACATTTTCTTCTGCATTTTACTGTCGAAGGTGCAAATCTGATGGGTATTAAGCAACTTTTAAGAACTTAACATCTGTTTCATGTGAATTATCCTTTTAGAGGTGCAAAATTGAGTGAGGCATATTTTGAAATATGTGCTTTGTGATTCTTGCAAGGTGGAGAGGTGTGCTTTGTGTTGTGAGTGCTTAATTCTGAATCTCTCTCCTTGAGAGAAGTTTGCTGAAGGATAAAAATCTAAACGATTTAAAGTTAGGGATTTTTGAAAAGTACTCAGAAGGAAGGAACTATTTAGGTGAGATGAGTTAACAATGGTAATCAGTCATAAATAATTAGATACTTGACCGTGCCAGTATGATCCTAGCACAGTGTGATAGTAGCTTGGAATTTGAAATTGAACTTGACCTGGTTCTCTTCTGAGTATTAGTTTGTGTGAATGAACACCTTTTTTTGCATGTTGCCCTAGACATTTATATAGCTTTAAAAAGCCACCTTGCATGTTACTGCAGTTTATTAAAGAAATGTCTCAAACAGGAAGGCAGCTTGTAAAACTGTGATAGATTTCTAGTGAATTGCTTTTTTATGACTCTTGTACAAGGAATTCAAGATCTTGGATTATTTTATATGGGCCACAGATGCAATATATGGTTTAATAGGCTGTAAGCTACTGTCACTGTTTTTGCAGTCATAAATGCCATCCAAGGAATGTTTTCTGGACCACTTGTTATATGCAGGATCCTATGCGTGAAGCACTGACTAAAATAGATGTGGCCCTACTTTTATTTTTTATTTTTAAAAAATTATTTATTTTTGGCTGAGTTGGGTCTTTGTTGCTGCGCACGGGCTTTCTCTAGTTGCGGCACAGGCTCGGTAGCTGTGCCACTCGGGCTTAGTTGCTCCGCGGAATGTGGGATCTTCCCGGACCAGGGCTTGAACCCGTGTCCCTTGCATTGGCAGGTGGATTCTTAACCACTGCGCCACCAGGGAAGTCCCAGCTACTTTTATTTATTTTTGGCTGCACCACATGGCTTTCAGCATCTTAGTTCCCCGACCAAGGATCGAACCCCGGCCCCCTGCAGTGGAAACTTGGAGTTCTAATCACTGGGACCACCAGGGAATTCCCAGATGTGGCCCTACTTTTCAGGAAGTGCTGAAATCCATCCAATTAAAAACTGAATGAAAACAAATTCAGAGATGGAGATACTAGGGGAGGTGCTTGAGCATCTGAGCCCGTTTACGTGTAGGTAGAACTAGTGTCAGGCAATTAAGAGAATTATGAGAACAGGACAGACTGTAAAAGTTACAAACCTAGATACTATAAAAATAATGTAAGTAAATGAAAATCTGGAGGTGCAGATAAAAATGAGAAGGAAGTATTAGCCTGCTGGCATCCACATCCTTCAAAGTAGAGTCGGACAATTCTGCCCCAAACTGAAGCACATCCTTAAACTGAATTTTTTTTTTTAATAGGCTTCACCAATTCAAAATCACAATTTTGTTTTGCTATAGGCAAGCAAATTTAAGTTTAATAAGAATGAATTAGCATATCAAATACCTCATTTTCATAAAATTTGTCTCTGTCCATGTACACAGGAAGATACCTAGAATGTTTTTTGCCTAATGTTAATGATATATCTGTGGTGTTTGATTTATTTTTGCATTTGTCTATTTCTGCATTGCATACATTAACATTTTGGCATTTTTTTAAATAAAATATTTAAAAGTAGATAGTTTTGGATGTTAGGGATATGAATACTTTTTTGTAGTTTTAATTTCCGAAATTGGGGTGGGTAGGGAGGTAATACTGTCTGCCATACTGAGCATTGGTTGTATGTCACGTTATACACACGGACAAGTTTCCTAAGTAACTGAAAACATATATTGGGGCTGTTGATATTGTCGGTACTTAATCCATCTCTTCCCTGCCATGATTTACGTTTTTTCCACATGACTTTCTTTTTCCCCCTAGCCATTCTGGGGCTATACAACTCTTTGTTATCAGTCAGAGTGCTGTAGCTTCCTTTCTGTGAAGAAGCTTTCCCTCTTTGTTTGCTTGTTTTCATGGAAAGCTATTGAAGCGAGAGAAGTGGGTGTGTGACGGGGAAGATGGTGCTAAGGTCAGTTTTAGGCGTTTACTCAGCCCGCTGTGCGGAGGTGAGACTGGAGGGAAACCAGTTACAAGGCTCCTGAGGTACTCCTGCCAAAGGATGATGGTGACTTGGGTAGAGGAGGTGGCGGTAGGGGTGGAAATAAGAGGCCACACTTGAAAAATGGACGAGACTTAGTGGAGGATTAGATAGGGAGGGAGAGAGGGGGCAGGGAATGTCCAGGGTGCCTGCCGGGTTCTGAGCTTGCACAGAGGATGCTGGTGGTGCCCTTCCCTGAGACAAGGCATGTTGGGAGAGCGGCTGGACTGTACATCTGATTCCTGAGGCTGGCCCAGGTGACCTCGGGCTTCATTTCAAAATCAGTAGCCTCAGAATGTCTGGCATTGTATGTCCAGCTAGGGCCTGTGAATGCACTTTGCGGGGGGCTCATCTCTCCCGAACTTAAAAAATTGTCAGCATTTTCTGGGGAGAGGTTCCTTGTATATCTTAGACTCAGGGGAGGGCCATGACTCAGAAAGGTTAGGAACCACTGACTAAGTGTGTTTCATCATGATGACCATTCAATAGGTACGTGTCACGGACTCATGAAGCACAAGAATCATATCAATGAATGGAAATTTCCTGCTCAGCTTTGGAGCAGGGAATTTGAACTGCTCCTAAGAGCCATTGTTTCAGGACATCTTCTCTGACCTGTGTCTAAAAAAAGTTTTTTTTGTTTTTTTTGTTTTTTAGCACACTGCTTAGTCTTTAATAGTCTCACCTAGTAATCATTAGCATTTCCCTGTGCTAGGTAACTTAGGTAATTACCCCCTGTGAGATTGGTATTAGTGCTTCCATTTTACAGATGGGGAAACTGAGGTTTAGAAAATGTAAATTAATAGTAGATAGTAAGTGGCAGAACTGGGGTTTGAATTGTCTGACTCCAGTCGCTGCTTTCCACTGTATTTCCTGTTGGTTGACAGAAGTGACACCTGTTCTTTGTATCTTAGTGCTTTGTCCTCAGGTCTTTACTGAAAGAAGCCATAAGCATACTGCAGTCTGATCGGGTCTCTTATGTAATGCCCCTGCAAAGGCCCAGAGTAAGATTACCCCTTTTATTTTTCTAATTTGTTTTTTGTCTTTTCTGTAAACTAAATGCCTTTTATTCTCTACAGCTGGACTTGGTTAGGAACTCTCATACCTTGTCTTGCTTTGAAAACGGCAGAATATTCAGATTCACAGAATTATTGTACCCACATCAGATTTGCTATTTGCATGACCATCCTCATCTCCCACATCTGTTTTTCTAGCCAGTTCTTAGGTTTGTGGTGGTACTGTTGGTTTTTTTAGGTTGTGATTGAATTAAACCTTGTTAGGATGTTGACTTTTTGAAGTGGTCATTTATGTTCAGCTGGTGTGACTGATGGACAGTTACCTTTCAGTTTCCTCTGGAATCTTGACTGACTTTGAGAGTAGTATTTGTTTATGCCATCACTTGCCTGATTAGCTTTAGGAGGAAACCCATGCAGTCTCGGATCATCTGCCAACAGGGGAGCCTCTGCTTCCCTTAGCACAGTCGGCTGGTTTCTACGTCCCCCTTCTAATACTAGAGGTGGGCTTTCCCAGAGCTCTTGGGGGGGGGGCCACTCCTCTACCATGGAAAAGAGGAGAAAGTGTCAGAGGGGTGTCTGAGTGTACCGTAGTCCTTCTGATAGTCAACAGATCTCTTCCACTTATGACATTTTTATCATGAAATTGTGGACAGGAAAAATATAACAATAGCCTTCAGATTTAAGATGAAGAAATCTCAACTCCAAATTTGGAAATGAGCAAAAATTGAACATTAGAAAAGAATTCATAGCCTTCATAAAGAATGCAACTGAGGGACTTCCTTGGTAGTCCAGTTGTTAAGACTCTGTGCTCCCACTGCAGGGGTCATGGGTTTGATCCCTGGTTTGGGAACTAAGATCCTGCATGCTGCATGTTGTGGCCCCCCAAAAAAAAAATGCAATTGAGTATGTCAATATTGTGATTTTGAGAAGGCCAAGTATAGTGCTTGGCATATAATAGATGCTTAATTTTATTGAATGATTGTGTAAGGAGACAGGTGGATGAATGCCACCAGAATGGAAGCTCCTTGGGGGCAGAGTTGCTATATTTCTAGCATCATCTAGAAAGGACTCAATAACTATCAATACATTGTGAACGAATACCTAAATGAATGCTAGTAAAAGATAAGTTGTTGGATTGGTTTTAATACAAAAACTACAGACCCTAAGAGATAAGAGCAAAGTATATATTAAAAAGTCAAGCTTTCAAGAAATGTCACTTATGTCTTATGATACCAGAAACCCATTTTTATTTGGAAATATTAAGAGCTAACATTTTGAGTTTAAATATAAATTATATCATGGTCATAGTTCTTACACACTTAGGTCTCAGAACCCCTTTATACTAAGTTATTGGGGACTCAAGGTCTTTTGTTTATGTGGATTTTATCTACCAATATTCAGCTTTATTAGAAATTAAAAATGAGAAAATTTTAATTTGAGAAAATAAACCCTTTACATGCTAACATAAATTACAGAATTTTATGAAAAGATATTTTTCAAAACAATTTAGAAGAGTGTTACTGGAAATCTCTGACTTAATGAAACACATTTGGACTCTCAGCTCCTTTTGCCTTTAATCTGTTACGTCGTGTTGGAAGTATATGTCGAACATACATGTAATTGTAAAAAGGAAGAGTATTAGCCTTCTCAGAGAATCAGAGTTCTTCCTTGATTGTGATAGCTGGCAGGTGAGTTTCTTAGGTTGGTTGCCGTATAGAATATGAAACCATATCTGCATCCATTGGTCTCAGGTGTTGAATGGCTCCTTTAAGTTCTCGTGACCTCCTCTGGTTTGGAAAACACTACTTCACTTAGTCCTGTGGGTCTTTTAAGTGATACATTTCATCATAAAAAACCAATTATAGTTGTTAACATCACCATCCATCTCATCAAAAAAAACCTTTAGGTCTTAGCTGTCGAGCTCGTGGCAGATGCAAGTCTGAAAATTCTTTCACTTGAAAGCGTGACTTACCACTGGTGATAAATATTGTCGGTTATTTTCCATGAAGTGACAGGCTCACGTCATTCATTTTCAAGAAAGTATCTGCCAGATCTCCAAGTCCGAATAACCATAGTTTGGTAGTTCTTTCAGGTAAACGTGGCGTTCCGTGGGAAGAGTGGGTGTGACAACCATCATATGCTGAGTGCAGCCGAAGCGCTTTATGCATCACATAGAATATGAACGTGGAATTTTTAATGCGTCATCAAGACATTCTTAAATATGAAACTGGTGTTAGAGAAGACACTGGGAGTTGGCGGGACGAGTGTCATGCCTGTTGGCACGGTGATTCATCCTAAGGCTACGGCAGTCTTATTACCACAAATGCTCTCACACCGTTGGGGCAGATGTCAACACAGGAAAGAAGGCACATAATGACTTCATTAGTATCGGGAAAATAGTTTGGTTCATGTGGACCCTTGGATGTCCGTGGCTCACACTTTGAAGCCAACTTTAAGGGTTTGGAAAGCCACATTCAAATTCCTACTTTAATAGACATTGTACCAGTGGTCCAAGACGATCCGTAACTGAGGATTCATATTTCTCTTAGAAATGCACGCAGGGCCTACAGATCACCACCTCACTCTGTTTCTGGTGTGTTATTAACCCTGGTCTGTATACGTGAGCCTATAAACAGCAGACGGCTGACAGCTTATCGGAGCAGATCGGACAGAGGGGGTGGGCGGCCTGAATTTAGGATAATCTGAGGAGTGACTCACCCACTGTGGATAATGGGGTTGTAAAATGACTCTCCGCTTTAGTCAGCGGCTTAGTTGAAAAGCCAAACTACAGAGTTAAAAATTACAGGTCTCTAAAATAGATACTTTGTGCAAACTTTTAATGTAGCATTTAGCTGAGAATGTATCTGGGGTTGGGTTGAGAATTTTCACAGATTCTTTGTGTTTTGGGATGTAACGTCGTTAAGGGCATCAGTAATGTCTCTCTGGAAGTGCTGGACGTGCACCAGGCACTTGAAGGGCTCAGGTTGCTTCTAAGGAGCATCCTTCAAGGGGAGGACAGTTTCTCCTCCTCCGGTGTGTGATTCCAGAGGCCCTTTTAACTCCTCGTGGATGGTCTGCTAAACGACTTCATACCTGTGGCAGCACGTGTGGAGCAGGTATTTTACTGGTGCCTCCCATTTAAAGTTTGTCGATAGTTTTTCTCACGAGACCTTTATTTTAGAAAGGAGAGAAGTTAACATTCCGGCAGCTGCTGGGTTTCTGCTGCTCTCCCTCGGGGTTGACTTACCCCTCTGTGTCTGGCAGGGTTATGGGCTCCCCAGGAAAGGGCTGGGAAACCAGGAGCTGGTGCGAATCCCCGCCGTGTGGGCCTGTCCTAGTGAGTGCAGGGCCACGCAGAGGTTTGCAGGTATGTTGTCACGTCCTTTGTTCCCTCGCTCCTGCTTTTCCTTTTCCGCTGGCCTGGCGGCTGGGAGGAATGAGTCGCCCTCCGCTCACGGCTGGGCTGTGGAGCGTCTGCCCGCGTGGTGGACTCTGGCGGCCCAGGGAGGGTTCCCCGGGCCTCGTGGTCGTCCAGCTGCTGCGTCCTGCGCCTTCTCCAGGCTGCTGGCCGTGCACAGGTACTCAGCTCGCTCCCCCGGGAGGAGAACGCTTGGCCTGGCTCCCAAAACCTGCCTGAGCAGCCTCACTCGCAGCTTTGATTGGTGTTGGGTGTCCCTTTGGCGGCCTCCAGCCCTCTTACTTTTAGGGCCTTGGTTAACGTCTTCTGTGTGTGAAACATGAAAGGTGAGCCACAGCCGCTAGAATTGGAAACTCAGGGTTTTTAGGCCACTCTTCTCTCGTCACACGGCCCTGTCGGGTTCTTCAGTTACAGAGGTTACAAAAAAAATCCACCCTGGGAGCCGGTGGGTGGGTGTGGGGGAAGGAGAGGAGCAGCGCCTGATGGGCAGTGAAAAGAGATACTGTCACTAAAGCTCGGGCCAGCGTCCTGGGAGCCGTGGCCTCTCAGGTGCTGGCAGGAGTCTGCTTACAGCTCAGCCTGGTCACAAGTCGGGGGCGGGGGACACTTGGTGATAACGGGACTTCTCTCTCTGGGGGGAACTGGCTTGTCACACGTTGACGTGGTCCGGGGGAAAACGTGTGTGCCCTGTAGGCGACGTACGTGTCTGATTTGAGAGGGAGGGCTCGGGAGAGGGTGGCGTGGGTGCTGGAGGTGTGGGGGTCCAGCCAGCCCAGGGCACCCCGGACAGGGAGCTGGGCTCCTGCTCAGGTGAGTGTCAGGGGACCTTCTTAAGAGACAGGGAGGGTGGTTACAAGGGATGACGGTTTCTTCCTCTTCCTGAAATAAATAGAAAAATGAACCGAGGTGAAGATGGTTAAACTTGTTTTCCACCTTTGAAGGCCAGGCGTTCTTATCGGGGCTGGGTGGTCACTGCAGTGCCGTGAGCATCGCAGGTAAGTTCAGAGAGTCCTGAGGCCGGTGTTTCCTGGTTCCCTCCCTCTGTCCCCGGTGTGCTGACAGCTCGCTCTCTGCAGTCCTGCAGTAGACCCTGCTTCTCTTCTTACCTCATCGTATACGTATACTGCAGTACCTTGTAATTGTGGATCAGTTCTCTAAAGTGTAAATGTTTGATGGAAGAAACCGCGTGGGCGGTGTCTGTGCTAATGGCCCCTGTTCTCCCCACCATGCGGTACCCAGCCTGGGAGGAGGTGGGGCTGGTCACCGCCTTGTCTGGAGTGGCGTAGGCATGGCCAGCTCACGGGGCAGGGGCGGTGAGGACTACGTGACTCCCGCCCTGAGCCGGCATGAGCTTTCTCGCCGCCGTCTCCGCTCCTTGCTCTGTGCTTTAAGCCTGTGAGACTCTTCCGGAAGACTTGAAAGTAAAGCCTTTCACCCAAGGCTTTTAGGTTTTCACAGCTTATCACTTAGGGCAGGGGCAGTGACTCTCTTGATACTAATTTAAACTTCCTCCTGTGCGTGCAGCCGCGTTTTAGAAAGGACTGTGGGGAACTACAAAACGTTTTTGAAATTGGAAACAAGTGTATCCTAGTACATGCTGCCAAAGAGTCTTCTCAGCTCTTCTGGGGTGTATAAGTCATTAGATGCTAGCTTTTAAATGATTAAACATATGACTACATCATATTAATTCCAAGAAGCATAATGCCTACTCAAACCATAAAGGTAGTTGAAGCCATAAAGGTAGAATTGTTATATAAGGGCACTTTATGGGGGCAAGGATAGGAAACGTGGCCAGTCTATGAGGGATCTTGGAACCAGGATCTGGTTGCACCAGGAGCCAAGCCTGAGGTCCCTGGGGGCTCACGTCCCCCCCTCCCGGAATTGGCTCATTCTTCTCTGTAGTAGCAATCGGGTTTTCTGCACTTCCGCGCTTACAGGTTCTACAACGGCCCCGTCAGGTCCGGAGTGTACCAGCCCCCAAGCTCAAATGCTAGTAGACAGGCTCAGCTTAAATTCCCAGCAGAGAGGACTTGGTTGGCCCAGCCTGGTCGGTGCCCAGCCTGGTGCAGGGAATTCCACCCCAGGGAAGGAGTCTGGGGAATGAATACCTCAGGGGGCTGACCTGAGAGCCCAGCATCTGGGAGCTGCAAAACCCAGAGGAAGCCATCGGGTCTGATACCCCCTTTGTTCCTCATCTGCAAATTGTTTTCCACCACTTCCTGTGGTGGGGCGGGGGGGGGGGGACCCCTCGTGTCTTCCTGAGGCCTGGAGACCCATCCTTGTGCATGAGATGGGATTTTCAGAGCAGGGCACGGGTTATGTAGACAGCCCAGACGGTGTCTGCTACGGGCTTGTTGAAATAGTAATTTGGTCCAAGTAGTAGAGTGTCTGTGGGCTGCTCTAGAGCACACGAAAGGAAAAAGAACATTTTGAGTTGGGTCTCTGAGTTGTACTGCTGTCGGCTGTGAGGGAGGATGGAGGGTGGTAGTGGAGATGATCTGTGAGGGATGCTCTTCTGTTTTCTTAGAGGAAATCGTTTTATCCATCCACGTCGTATTCCAGAAACATTTCTTAGCCAGGGCCCTTCAGTAATCTGGTTTTAATACCAGGTTAGACGTTTTACTCCGTCAGAGATCATGGTTTGCTGTCAGCCAGCTTTACCTGGCTGCGCTGAAGACAGTTTCGTTTTCTTTGTGCCGTGCTCTCCAGAGACCTAGTTCACAGCTGGGTGCCTGTGATTGCATTAAACTGATCAAGTCCCCTGGTTAAAAGGGTATGTCCTAGATCTAACATCTGAAATCCTTTCCATTAAGCATAGTACAAGCAGATCTTCGCATTTAGGTGAAGCTTAACCATTTTTGGTGGCTCACTTTGATCCTAATCTCTGTTTTAATTTTTATAATTGCTCTTGGCAACCACCCCTCTGGGCTGCCGGCTGAATTTTATGACTGGTGTCCCTTCCTTTACACGACGGATATAATCGGCTCATTTGATTCAGAAAGGGAGTTTGCTTTCCCTTCTGACTTCTGTGATGAAAGCACTGAGGTAATTCCCCAGTAGAAACAGTGTGGAAAATATTCGGAAATGAAGAAATTAAAGTGGTGTGTCAGGTTGTGTGGCTGGCTGAGTTGTTGTGGCCCTGGTGGACTGTTTCCAGAACCTCAAAGCAAACGCTAGGCTCTCCCCTCCGTCGCTGGGAACTGTTTTATCAACAGGACTTGGCTTGTCTTTGTCCTGAGTTACAATGCCCAGCAGAGAGAGAACCCTTCTTTCTTTGCCAGGATGTATTTCACCATCGAATGAAGCACGCAGTCCATCTGGAAAACTTCTGGGTTTTGGGCATCAGGTTCTTTAAGATGTGTTGTCTGCTTTGTGGAAAGAGCTTGTGGCTGGGATTATAGACATGAACATGGCCTCTTTCTAGATTGTTAATATATATCTCTGGACTCTGGAGGGTTTTTGCGGAATGAAAGAGTCCACAGTCATCTGTAAGATAACTTCCAGCCCAACGCATCAGGATCCAAGTTTGAGAAACTCAATTTTGTCATTTAGGGTTCTTAATAGGTAGAATGAGTTGCATTAACTCTGCTCCCTGCAATGCAGGCTCTGGGTCCTGAGTCACTCCATAACACAGTGCCTAAAATGGTAGTTGCATAATAAATACTGTCGAATAAAATAAATGAATAGATGCGTGGTGACCGTTCTGAAACTCCTGTAAGATAAAATTGCGTGTTGAGGCAGCCGGAGTCCGACCTGTCACTCAGGGTCTGTTTTGAAAATGGAGGATTTAAAACCCCTCTTAGGGTAATTGTAAATCTAAAGTCCTGGACCAACCTTGGATCACTCTGGTTTCTTACTCTGCAGGGCATTTAGCCACAGAAGACTGGGCTGTTTCTTTTTCCTGCTTGCTTGTCTTAGGACTGCCTACTTGACTAATCAGTTTACGCTGTCCCTCTTAGGCCACTAATCCTATTTTTCCAGCTGAGAAGCAGCAGGGTAATAGCAATGTGTCCCATGGCTATTAAGAGATGATATTGCCTTGTACATAAAGTACTTATTTTTTCTCTGCAAAAGGATGATTAAGCAGAAATTTAATTTTCATTTATGCATTTGCCTTTTTTGTGATGTTTCTTTATCTTCTAGTGTAGTCAGGGGAGAAACATAATTTTTATTGTCATTGCTGATTATGTAATTTTCAGCATCTTAACAGGGTGCTTTCTTGGTCCTACGTGCTTGCACTTCACCAACCCATTATGAACTCCAGTTGCCGGGGGCGGTGGGGAGAAGACACTAAAATTGAAAATTGGAACAATCCTTGGCATGTTGTATTTTCTGAAAGATTAATTTGAAATAAGCACATTTTATGGTATTTGCTAACAGTATTCTCAGTTCCTACAGGTCAAATTTTCTCATTGAATACGTTTTTTTCCCCCAGTTCATATATGCAGAGAAAGCTTCATTAAAACTGAGACCATCCTAATTCAGTCTTAAGCAGGCAGCCAACCCAGATTCTTAAAAACCCCTGCTGTGAATGTGCTAATGAAAACCAAGAAAAGTGCCAGTGGAAAGGGAGGTGGTGAGATGCCTCTTGTTGCCTCTAGTTTTAACCAGTAAATTTCTAGGATTTTGGAGTGAAGTATTTTAACTGCTGGTCCAGTGGTGATGGGAGTTCCTGATACATTACTGCTTTTGCTGCTGGGTCTTGAATTCCTACAACTAAGCTTCAGTCTGATGGGTGCATAGATGTTGTATCATTCTCTGAACTTTTTTCTAATGTCTAGACTATCTTATCACCATTATCATGGCCATCTTCATTTTGAGTCATTCTATCCTCTGGTTCAGCTTCTGAGAATCATTCCTTAGGAAGTAATCTTAATTATGGACGATTTTTGCACAGAAAGCTTGCCCATTGCTGGTTTACTTAAAATAGCAAAAAATTGGAAGCATCCTTTATGTCCAGTTTTTTAAAAATTTATTTATTTTTGGCTGCATTGGGTCTTCGTTGCTGCACACGGGTTTTCTCTAGTTGCGGCGAGCAGGGGCTATTCTTGGTTGTGGTGCCGAGCTTCTCATTGGGTGGCTTCTCTTGTTGCGGAGCACGGGCTCTAGGCGCGTGGGCTTCAGTAGTTGTGGCACGCGGGCTCACTAGTTGTGGCTCGCGTGCTCTAGAGCGCAGGCTCAGTATTTGTGGCGTACGGGCTTAGTTGCTCCGTGGCATGTGGGATCTTCCCAGACCAGGGCTCGAACCCATATCCCCTGCATTAGCAGGCAGATTCTCAACCACTGCGCCACCAGGGAATCCCGGCAGGTGGATTCTTAACTACTGTGCCACCAGGGAAGTCCCTATCCCCAGTTAAGGGAGATGATTTAGTGATGATCAGTACTGTACGTATATTCAAGAGGACTACATTTCTTTCAAATTGCTGTTTCGAGTGAATAGGAAAAATGCTCACGGAAATAGACCCTGCCACTTACAAGAAATTAAATATTATTCACAGAATGATTGGTGATTAAACAAATCTCCAGGTAAAACCTGAATTGTGATAGCTGATCAGATGATAGTTGACTTTTCATCTTTTTGGTTTTTTTCTGTATTTTTAGTTTTTTAAAAGGAACCACATTTGTATAAAGAAACACCATGTAGATCCTTTAAAGTGAACAAGACATAGCTAGAAATGGATGCTTTGGTAATAAAAGTAACTCTTAAAAGGAATCCTCTTGGGTGCAGAAGTCTCTTCTGTATGTTTGGGGGCAGGGCTGCCAGGAGGTGAAAGAGGTCCTGGTTAACGGCCCCAGTTGTGTCATAGCTCCTGAGTAAAGGAATTGGTGGAAAGAGGGAGGGGAGGGTGTTCAAACAGGTAGGAGGGCACCAAAGGCACCTGTGGTCTCAATCACAGTCTTGGACAAGTGCTCTTGCATTTAGCTTTGTTTTTATTACTACAGTATTTTTTAATGCTGTGAGCTGTGGATGCAGTCAGCCTTGATTAGAATAGTAAGGTCTGTCCTGATAGTAAAGGCAGCAGAGGCAAAAACAAATCCCAATAAATAATAATAAAGACTTAGAATGCATTATGGCCTTCCTAGAAAATGTGTATTCCTTATTAATATTTGATTAAGGAAGGTGGAATGGCTACAGGGCTTTGGAACCAGAGTAAGCCTGAACACTGGTCTTGCTTGTCTGTTTTCTCATCTCTAAAATGGAAACAAGACCTTTCTCATAGGATTTTGTGCATATTGAATGAGAGAGAATGTACTCGCAAGCTCACTGTAGTGAGTTCATGGTGTGTAGTTGGTAGGTGATCATCATGAACTAATGAAGTGTAGGTGGTGGTGTTTAAAAACCCGCCAGATGCTGGGTTGCGGAGAATAGTCTGTTACACTAGCTTGGAGTAGAAACTCGGTCTGAGTTCTAAATGGTTCCTTGGAAGCGCAAGTGAGCCAGTAGCATGATTGCAGGTAAGTTCCTTTGGTGGAGAAGTTGTTTTTCTGCTGAGCTTGAAGCGGAGAAAAGGGTAACAGATTAGAGTGTAATGATATTATTTTGAATTAATTTGACAATTAGAACCTAATTACCTTGTTTTGCTCTCCATTTCATATTTTACAATCTGATCTCTTGAGCATTTTGAAAAGAAGAAATTTGGTAAAATGTACTTGTTTGTGTCAGTGGAGTTCTTATATTTAAGGACTGAACTTGAGTTCCTCTGCCTCCCTGGGAATAATGTTTAACTGTCATTGGACAATCCATGTCATCCTGGGTGCTCGCGGGACTTAATGGTTGCTTTGTGTCAGTGGCTGCAGAATGTGTAAGCTTCTTGGAGCGAGAGACCAGAGTTGTTCACCTTCACCCTTCTAATACCTAGAATGTTCTTTGCATATAGTAATGAGTTAGATGGTAGATGACTCATCTGCCCAATTCCTTAAAGAGTCAGAGCCTAAAGCTACCCTGATGATAAAAGAAACATAACTGCTTTGCTTTTCCCAATGTGACAGATTTAATAATTTGTGGGAATGAGTAATGCTCTTCACCCACCGGCAAACAAAACCTGCACCAGCACCTTCTTGTTCTTCTTAAACTCTTTTTTCCGTCTCGCGGGGATGGCACATTTGCTCTGCTCAAAGTCGGGGTCTCCTGGCCGGCTCACTTGCTGAATGTAGTCTAAATGACCCCACTCACACAGAGAGAAGCCGCCGGTTTTCATACCAGCAGTCGTGGTCTTCTGCTTGATTTCCATAGTTGCGTATGTTACGTTAGTCTGGGGAGTTGCGAAGAAATTGAACAGGGGATTGGGATGAGAGTACCTCAAAAATTCTGCTAAGGAAATGTTTCACCTTGAATAATGAAATGAGCCTAAAACTGGCCATGGGTTACTGGCTTTCAGCACAGCCTGTCCTCATATTTCATTGGTTGATTGCCTTTTGTCCCAGCTGAGCTCACCTTAAAACTGAAAGTTGTTTGGAAATTTAGTATAAAAATTTCTTCAAAATTTGCCATTCCCAAAATGCATCTGGGAAGAGCCAAGCACCTTTCAAAACGTGAATTTAGACGTTATGAAACTTAACGTGGCCCCCCTGATAAAGAGAACTTCCCAGATTGTTGAGTGGCCCCAACACTCATCACTAACAGCCCACGGACATGCCTCACTTTAATTCTTTGAAAACCTGCACTCATCAGAAACGATAAGTTTGTAAGTGATTTTTTGAACCTGCCCCACAGGTCTCTCAAAAAATTATGGTTTCTTACTTATGGAACTGGATTTGATACACAGAAAACTGGCCTCCTTTGGAATCTGTCACACCATGTAATGACATAAACCTCTCAGTAGCTGTAGCAGTGACAGGATTAAGGCCTCCTCTCATTTACAGAAGAAGCCATGCCTGGCCCTGTGGGTCTGAAAGTCTGGAGGGCTTTTATTCTTGGGCTCATTGTCATCTAATGAAGACTTGGTTTTATTTAGCACAACACCTGGGGGGGGGTGTGGGTGTGGGCGCAGTGTGTGCAAGGGATGAGCTGAAGGGTGCTGACGGACGGCTCAGTAAATTGTGTCCCAAATACTAATAACAATTCATTCTAGGCCAACACCAAAAATATTTCAGATTTTTTAGGCTTCTCTCAGCGAGTTGGGAACAGAATAGGATTATAGAAATATTTATAGTAGGCATAAACTTGCACATAAAGTACTTTAAGCAAGCATGTTGCAATTATTCTTTTAGAGAAACTGGAATAAGTAATTATTTCTTGTAGCCTCTGACTTTTTAACTCCTAGTAAGCCATGCACATTGTCTAAATGTCTCAACTCTGTTTCTTCGCCCCTTAAATTTAATGTCCCCTAGACCAAAATTCCAGCAGTCACGGCCCGGATGTCTCTGGAGACAATTCGATTTTGAGAGGACAATTCATATTTCTTTGTAGAACTGAGACTATTTCATTATCACCCTGGCAGCGGTCGGAATAGCCCCAAAGCCCTTCTTTCAAAATAACTTTTCCAGGGACTTCCCTGGTGGTCCAGTGGGTTAAGACTCTGTGCTTCCAATGCAGGGGTGGGGCGGGGAGCGGATTCGATTCCTGATTGGGGAACTAAGATCCCACATGTTGCTAAAAAAAAAAAAAAAAAAAAAAAAAACCCCAAAACTTGGCTGGGCATGGTTACCAAGACCCTAAATGTATTTTGCTTCTCGATTGTATTTGAGGTTGGAGGGAAAAAGCTTTTTAGTTTCTCAAACTTTGAGAGCCTGTCACATGGGCTGAAGGTGAGTCTTAGGAGTGGGGTGGATCCAGTGAGGCCCCTTAGGTTGAGTGGGAGCCTCTTTCAGTACTTGGGGTGCAGAGACTGGAAAGCATCATCCCTCCTTCTGGGTTGCAGTTGCTAACAAGAGAAATGCCCGCTGGTTCATTGCAAGCCTTGCCGGAATATTCTGTGTGTGTTTCTGGCAGGCATGGCCCGGTCTGGGTCCTCTTCCTCAGCTCTGCTCAGAAGCTGGGAGGTGGGACACGGATTGGAAGAAACCTGAAGGTGGGTGAGGAGCAGTTAAACGTTGGCCTGTGGCGGCAGGGAGCGCGGGAGGGGATGGAGGACCGGCGCTGATACAGGCGGTGCGGGAGCCCACAGGCAGGTCAGACCGCGGGGTCAGTGGGGCTTGTTTCGCGGCAGCTTCCCTGTGCGCTGCCTCAGGGGAAGTCTCAAAGCCACAGTCCGTCATCTGAACTGGATGATGTGGTTTCTTGACTCTCTGTGCTGAGTTGAGTCCAGGGCTCGGACAGCTGAGCTGGCGGATGGTCAGTTCCAGGGTGGCACCTGCGAGAGTCTCGGTGAAGTGCTGAAGGAGATGAGGGACTGAGTTTTGGAGTATTTTCCTTTTCTGGTTAAAGTAATTTAGGGTATAGTCTGTATGTTTTGGTTTGCATTCCTTTTTGTTTTGGGTAGGTGATTAAAAATAGGGAAGAAGACAAAGTTAGGTTACAATAAGCTATCAATGACCTGTGACTGTGTTGTTTTCATCGAGGATTATTTACAAGACTCCGAGGCCGTGAACGGCGGCTCAGCTGGGCCCAGGGCAGTGGGCCAGGAGAATCTTCCCAGAGGGGGCCTAGTCTGAGTGAACTTGTCCTTGTGTATGTTGGTGACTTCATTCCGGGGCCCAGCAAGCAACATTTAGCATGAAGCATCCGTTTTGGATCTTGAGGCTTCAGAGGCCAGAACACAATCTCTACCTTTCTCTTGTAGTTCTTTCTAGAGGTATGCACGTTGATTTTCTTCCTTTTTTGGTTAACAGCATGGAATCTACCTAGTCTTCCTTGTTCTGCTTTTTAAATAGTTGTATTTTATTAAAGGTGGTCCCTGCTTCTTCAGCATTTAGCCGTGTAGACTGACCTTCGTTTGCCCTTAAGAAATGGAGTAAATCAGCTGTCCCTGGGTGAACACGGTGATCCGGGTAGCGGGGTGGGCGGCGGTTCTCTGCGTCAGACGCTAAGTCCTCAGCACAGCCCGTGGAATCTGGTTCACAGAACGGCGTGGGCCGTGTCCCCACGGTCTTGCTGTAGAGGCTTCACCTCCTGGCGGCCTCCACCTCCTGCCCTGCTGGGCCCCTGGCGCGTTCTAGGAGTCAGGTGCTCTCGCCTCCTTGCCTTCTGCTGCTTCTGCGTGGGGTCCCGTCTCCCCCTGGAGCCTGACTGACACCTCTTGGGTCTCAGGTTGGGTGTTTTCTTCTGTCCTCTGCCTAGTTGGCCCGTGACCTTCAGTGTTTCAGCTGTGCCTCTGTGTTACAATTGTCCCGTGTTTGCCTTCACGGGATCCTTGCGCGCTCCTTAGGGCAGAGAGTAAGTCTTTGTGTCTCGTGAGCCTGGTAAAGTCTGTTGCCAGGCTGATGGGGAAATATATCTTTCTAGCCCCAGCAACTAGCGTGGTGCCTTACAGGTTTGTAGGGTCCTCAAGCAGGTTGTCTTGTTTTGTAATGATAGCATCCTTAGAACCCCCATCTCTGGAGACAGTCTAGGTGTGCCCAGCAATTGTGTGTTCTTTGTCACACTAAGACTCACCTTGTTTTGCTTCTGCAGATAGGTACATTTAGATGAAAAGACATGGCAGAATTGAGCACCAGCCAGCCCAAGGTGTGAGGTAAACATTGCATGACTACTGTCATGTGTTTTATTTTTGCTCAACCCTGGTATTTTACCAATTTTCATTACATAGGATCGTCTTTTCCTATTACAATTGCACGGAACAAATCTTAGAAGAAACGGTGAATAATAATGGTGTGAAAACAGGAAAATGAAGCAACAGCTTGCCCTTTTTAAAAAAAAATTTTATTTTTGTGTTGGGTCTTTGTTGCTGTGCATGGACTTTCTCTAGTGGTGGCGAGCGGCGGTGTGCGGGCTTCTCATTGCAGTGGCTTCTCTTGTGGCTCACGGGCTCTAGGCGTGCGGGCTTTAGTAGTTGTGGCACACAGGCTCGGTAGTTGTGGCTCGCGGGCTCTAGAGTACAGGCTCTGTAATTGTGGCGCACGGGCTTAGTTGCTCTGCAGCATGTGGGATCTTCCCGGCCCAGGGCTCAAACCCGTGTCCCCTGCGTTGGCAGATGGATTCTTAACCACTGCTCCACCAGGGAAGTGCCGGCTTGCCCTTTATACTTGGTTTAAAGAAAAAAAAAAAACTAGTTGTCTGAATGTGAAAAACATCTCCCTACATTCCATAAGTAATAACTCATGACTTAATGAGGCAAACTGTCTATAATTTAGTGAATTCGTAGTGTTTGTTACAAGTAAATTCATTAAGAAGGAGCACTGTTCGAATAAAGCCGATTCAGTTTCATAAACAATCAAGGGGCATCTTCCATGTGCTCTGTACCGTGCCAGGCACAGGGAGTGACACTGCCGTGGCCAGGCCAGGGATGGGCTTTAAAAAGATGAGTTTCCTGGGAGGGGCAGGCAAGGGAACGGCCTACAGCCAAACGGGGGAGGCTTGATAAATGACAGTGGAGAGCTGACACCAAAGGGGCTTGGCGCCGAAGGACAGGAGAGCTGAGGAGGTGGTGTCTGCATTTGGTCTTAAAGAACGGAAGCGCTTGAACAAGCGGGGCTGTGAGGAGAGGGGTGTTGTGGCGTGTGATGGGGGCGCGGGTGGTTTCTCCCTGATTCGAGGAGTTTCTGCTTCTCCTTCACTGCTGGTCCCTCCACGCACACGTCAGCGTACTCAGCCAGTGCTTGCTGTGTTCTCTTATTTCCACTTTCCTATCCATTGTGGTCTTCTGCAGACCTCGTCTTATTTTAGACCAGTCGGTGTGACTTTTTCTCCTGCATGGGTGGCTCAGTGAACCCTTTATTTTTTTTATTTTTTATTTTTATTTTTTAACATCTTTGTTGGAGTATAATTGCTTTACAATGGTGTGTTCGTTTCTGCTTTATAACAAAGTGAATCACATACACATACACACACACACACACACACACACACACACACGTTCCCATATCTCTTCCCTCTTGCGTCTCCCACCCTCCCTATCCCACTCCTCTAGGTGGTCACAAAGCACCGAGCTGATCTCCTTGTGCTATGAGGCTGCTTCCCACTAGCTGTTTTACATTTGGTAGTGTATATACGTCCATGCCACTCTCTCACTTTGTCAGTGAACCCTTTAAATGTTTCGCTTGCAGATTATTTCAGAACTGAGGAATAGAAAATCTAATCGCAGCACGTGTTTTAAAAGCGGTAGTTTCCATTGTGTGTGTGTTCATGACTCTGAAGGTCTGTCTGTGAAGCTTGTGTCAGAAACAAATACATCCCAACGCTAGGCGAAGAGGGGGCTCAGCGTTTTATATAAAAGCAGTGTTTATCTTCGCATCCTGATGTTCCCAGAATAGATTCTTGCTTTCATAGAGCAGTTTTCTTGAGGCTTTGTTAGGGAGTTAGGGCAGACTTTCTGGAAAGACCCCACATTCAGCATTCTGTTGGATTTGAGGTATCTGAGCGAGACAGCCGGGCTTATAGGTCGTGGCATTAAATAGCCCCGACGGGGGAGGAGGGCTTATGAGCCTTGCCGGCTTCTTAAAGCCTAACGGGAACGGGTGGGTGTAGGTGACCCGGCCCTGGACTAAGCGCTTTACATACGTGATCTCATTTAATCCTGTTTCGTCAGAGAAACTGTGTTGGATGTATTTGACTTGAGAGTTTATGCTCTTAACCACACAAAATGCTTCCATTTACTGACTACACTGCCCTTATGGTTACTGCTTCTTGCTTTCCCCAATGGATTAGCTCTTTGTATACTTCATGGTACCTAGAGTAAGTCTCGTGTAATCCTAGATGCCCAATAAATTCTAAAATGAAGACGATTCTCCTTGACAGAAAATCGGTTTTACTCAGTGTATGTCCACAGAACAGTTATGAATGGTTAATACGCCCCGATTATCTTACACCTATTTAGGCAGAAGTATAAAGCTCGTGCCAAAGGCTCACATGAACGATAGATGATGCACTGTTTAACGTTATCTGAGCCATGGCTTTTCTTTGTGAACTGAGCACTGACAGTAACGCAGCCTCCATGTCACTTCTGTTTATATGCAGAACGCATTTGAAACAGGTAATTTATCTTTCCTGCGTGGTCAGAGAAATATGGAGACATTTGTGACAGGTGTCCATGTCATGACTGGGATACTTTGTGCTTTCTAAGCTGGCTTTATAGTTAAGATGTGATAGCTATTCATTTGCCACTGAAACGACCTCCACAGGTTGTCATAATCTTCCCACCTACGAAGAGCTCTGTTTCTGCATTTCTTGATGTAGAGTATTAAAGGCAACGATTGTAAAGGTCACCTTTTAGATGTTAACCCAGAGGATCTTTTTTGTTCTTGATGCAACTGTAGTACTTTAAACAGACAGTCCTTCTGAAGCCAAAAGTTTTATAAGGTCTTCAATACCTGAAACGTGGATTGCTATTGGTAGAAAATGTACTTTAAAGCAAAACTTAATGACTCTACCTTCTGAGTAACCTTCCTAGCTAGGCTTTCCATAGTGACATGCACCTGACTAGCTTATTAAAAATAAATTGCCTTTGTGTTCTCATTTTCAGGGCCTGGGACTAAGGTTAGAAGCTGATTGGGCAATTTTCTTTTCTTCGGGGATAATACCAATAGTGACTAGAGAAGAGACACTAATTGACCCATTATAACTGCGTTGAGAATATGAATTAGTTGTAGGGAGTTTGTCAGAGTTAAATAACAGCCATGAATTTGAAGAGGTGTGGAATAGCAGGACCAGAAGAGAAAGGAAGAATGATGAATGAGAAAATGCACTCACGGCGCTGGCCGGCTCCGCTGGCCCATTTCCTTGAAAGGAGGGGGGGACCCTCTTTACTCCAGTAAATCTCGCGTGCATCTCTTGTAGATTCAAGAAATTGCTGTTGACTCGATGATTGAAGAGCAAAAAGCCAAAGACCACCTACAAAATAGCAAAAGTCAGTCTTGAAAAAGCACTTCATAACAAAAATTAAACCTTTATCTAAATTATTCAGTGATTGAAGAGGCACTTTTGGGATTTTTATTCCGTGTTGGCCTTTGTAGAATGGTAATTGTCATGTCAAAGTGATCTGTTCAGGTTGACCTCTGCCCCTCCCATCTTCAGAATTATTTTTTCAGGGCAAAACTAAAATCTTTTGAAAACCTTGCTTTCAGGGGTACCAAAAGTTAAAGTGTGTATAACGGGACTCAATTTGCAGACAATTAGGAAGTTTTACATTTTTTACAGGACCATACTGAGTTCATGGCATCTGATTTCTTTAAAGGAAAAACAAAAAGGGTCCCAGTGTTCTTTGTGGAAGTCGATGTTAGGGGAGCAAAAAGAAAGAAACCAGCGGTTCATAGGTGCCTGGGCCCTTGGCCAGGAATTCCTCAGCCTGGAACGTGAGCCAAGAAAAAGCTGCTGGTCACACTGGCGGATAAAAGACTTCATGAAGGCCTGGAGCACAGGTGGAAAATGAGTCTGGAAGCCAGAGGCCGTTAAATAGAAATAGGGGTCTCGAAGGTGTCCATACCTAAAACAGTAGTGAAAAATGAATGCAACGTTTGAGGGCTTAGAACTTGGGGCTTTGCTATTCTGATACCTTTCTGCTCTCCGTCCTTCAGAAGCTGATAAGCTGTTGTCGTTCTGAAAGTCTTGATAGGGAGTTTTAGGGTAAAGTGGTCTTGTTGAGGTCTGTTTCTCTCTCCTGGTTAAGTGACTTATCTGGGGTAAGTGAAAGCAGTCGGAGTAGTCAGAATGACTAGGTCTTGGTTCCTTCAGACCAGACTGGGACCTGAGCTGTGTCCCTGCTGGTCTCATGATGCTCAGCAGGTTTTCAGGGCTCAGCCTCGTCCTGTTGCCTCATTTACCAAATGGGGATGACGCCGATTTGTAACACGATTGTCACTCAGTCACGAAACGATGAGTTGAAATGAGGTGGGAAAGGTCCTTGTGCAGAACAGGCGTGTAAAACTTCACTGCCTGCTCACCCTGCAGCAGCGCCTAACAGCTACGCTCACAGGAGTCCCTGTTGATAGAAGGGCCTACTGGGAGGTTCCCCATCTTGGAGGAAAACCTGGAATTTAGGGTGCTGCACTGACATGCTTGGCAAGTTGTCCTGACTGGTCATTGTGAACTCTGACCTCCAGCCACGATGTCCGAACTGTCCATTCCGTGGTGTTTCTGCCAGTGTGTGTTTAAGGTAGTGAAGCTCGTTTTGGTGATTCTTACCTTGTACTGAATTCCATGACTTGATTTAAATTATCGTCGGTGATGGGGCACTTTGAAAATCTAGGTTCAGTTTTTGACTGTTCCAGGGACTTTTGGCCTGGAGCAAATCCCTTGGCATGTTTCATGTTTCTTATTCATAATAAAAGGAGGGAAAGGGTGCTTCTTTAAGGGGAGACGTGTAAACACAACTCTTTAAAATAGCAGGTTGCATACAAACACACAACACTGATTGTATTGAGCTTCTGGGCGCTTTAGTTGGGTTTAGAGTAAAGGGGACAGGTGGGGGGCAGGTTGGGGGCTGGGTCCTGCTCCCTGGCCTGGCCCGGCCCAAACCACCTAACCCAGGGAACGTCTCGCTGTCTCTACGTTTTAGTTGCCTCATCTGTCAGTTGCGGGGGTTTGGGGCAGCTTGACTCTGGGCCCTTTGTTCTCAGACATCCCATTCTGGTCCCTCCCATCGATCACTGACTGGCATCTTCTCCCTGAGAGGCTGTGGAAAGGTGGCGGGCAGGCGTTGGGTCAGAGCTGTATTTTATCTTAATTCAGAATACAGTGTAACTCAGCTTTCCTTGATCAGAAACTCGGCCTAAGTGAAGGCTGAGGCAAACACGTGAAGTGCTGGGGTTTCACCCCAGACTTGCTGTCGCGGAGACGCTAAGATTTTGCCTCTTAAGGAGCTTCTGCGACTAGACCCGTCTTAACGAGGTCCAGGATATCCTTGTACTTTATGGAGGAAGTCCGTGTGAGGATCGTCCTCAGGTCCCAGGATTCCCTCATGAAACAGTGTGTGCGGGGGGTGGGGGGACGCGGGAGGGGAATTGGAACCGTGCAGGTGGCTCCTTTTCCTTAGTAAACGTCCCCGAGGCTGACGGCAGCTGGGTGGCGATCAGGTGACAGCCACGTATGCCGAGACGAACGATTAATACGCTGGGATATTTTTAACTTGGGGGCCTGGAAGTGCTCAATCTCCGAGTATTTTCCACCTCCCCCCAGATAGTCTAATAAAATCTAATGGACTCATTCAGCGGTAAACAGTCACCTGCACTTTTTTAGCAGACGTGGTGCAGTCCACTCTTCCAGGAGAACAGGAGGGCGGGGCGGCAGCTCCCCGAGTGTCGGTCGTCCTCACCGTCCCGCTGAGCTGGCCGTCCCCCTGCCCTGAGCGTCCTCCGTCTCACCTGGAGGCCCCGCTGAGCCGCCCGGCGCCCTTCCTGCTGCCCACCCCCCCAAGAGCCCACGCAGCTTGGTGGCCTCGCTGCTGTGGGACCTATTAAGCACTGCCAGGTTTTCTTTTTTGCTTTGTTCTAGTCTTATCGCTAGTGTGCACGTGTAATTTATCATCCAAACCAAGACACTTGTGACAGTGAAGGGGAAGCACCATTAATAATTAAGCTAGCACAACAGGCGTGAGCCGGGACTGTCCAGACAGACCAGGACACGCGGTCGCCCTGCTTGTCACCTGTGCTTGATCAAAGCCACCTGGATGGTGAGGATGTCTCTACCTCAGCCTCTGAAGCTACACAGGTGTAGTCCGTTTCCGAAACAATGGGATGCATGTGGGGCAGGGGTGGTAACTAGGGTGGGTGACAGTTACTGGGCACTTCCCAGGTGTCAGCTGTGAGGTCGGCGCTTCAGAGGCTCGTTTAATCCTCGTGGTAATTCTGGGTGTACCCTTTTCTGTCCTGTACGGGAGCGTATGGCTGCATAGAGAAGTTAAGTATTTGCCTGAAAGCAGTAAGGTGGGGTTCAGACCCAGAGCTGAAGCCCACAGCCACTGTTGCACAGTTAATACAGATGCAGGGGGAGAATGATAGTATAAAAGAGTGCAGGTCGTAATACGTTAAACATTTCCCTTACTCTCAGAATCTCAAAGATTTTCTGTTTATCTCCGACAAAGTACAAATTTGATTATAGGATTACAGAATACAGGCAACAAACAAAAAGTATGATTATGCATTTATTTTTATTCTCTCCAAGTTCCCCCAGCTTTGGTGAAAATAATTACATTTTAAACCCATGAAGATTTGATCTGGCTTCATTGTTGATGCCAAGGGAATTCTCATCTACTGATCAAGCTGCCTGCCCTGCCATCACTAACGAGGTTAGGAGTTGAGAATGAAGAGGGATTGACTCTCCTGAAGTTCAGATCCACGTGAGATCATTTTTGAAAGCAGTCTTCCTCTGTGGAGACTGGTGGTGGGCTTCGAGCCTTAGAGAAACAGACTAGCCTGGTGGCGAAGGGTGCAGCCCTGAACCCAGACTGCCTTGGTTCAAGTTCGAGCTTTTCTACTTATAACTTTGATCTCAGGTAAAGCACGTACCTTCCTCTTCCTTTGTTTCTTTGTAAGGTGCAGGTAATACCACAAACCATGTTGGGATTGTCAAAGGAAATTAAATCAGTATATGAAGTTCTTAGAATAGGGCCTGGCAATAGAGCAACAGTCTAAACGTTTTATCTATATATGTTGCCTTTTAAAAGGCCGCAGGTAATACAGTAGAACAAAGTTACCCTCTAGTGGCCCGTGTCTTTGGGACATGGGGCAATATTGCCTAGAAACCAGATGACGGATTTTCTCCTTAAAAGTGCTTCCTGGGGCACAAGGCAGTCTCTTGAAAGTGCCTGCCCAAGGCCTGGCGCATAATAGGCATCTAATACTTCATGTTAAATTCAACTGAATTTTAAAATGCCTGGTGTCTAAACAAATGTAGGAGAGAAAGACGTGGTACCTCAGAGGCTGAAGTTGGAAAGATGAGAATGTGGATAGAGGCTGGGGGGTGGGTATCCGGAATTGCTTATGCATCATTTGAAGGTAGCACCCGCTGTGCTTTACTGTGTATAAGAATCTCCTGGAACCTCATTTAAAAATGCATCCCCAGCCTGAGATTCTGACTCGGCAGGTCTGGATGGGGCTTGGGAATCTATTTCTGTGGACCAGACGTGGAAAAATGCTGTTTTAAGTCCACCTACGTACCTGTGCCCTTACCGACCCTTGGCAACTGCAGAATAGAAAACGCAAAACCACCTGAAAGATGTGCGTGCGGTGCACATACAAACGGGGGGGCCTCCGAGTCTGCTGACGGGAGGGGACGTTTCGGAGCCACATTCACAGGTGTTTGAGTGGCACTGATGACTTTTCTAGAACATAAGCAGTGGTGATAAATTTATAAACCCCTTGTCGAGAGGTGGTAACTTCAGTTACACAGAACTTAAGAAACTTTTACTCTTGGCTGAATCTTCGACTTTGTCTAAATAATAAATACACCTAACAAAGTATTCTGAAATCATTAGATTTTGCTCTAAAAAAAGCCAAAGCCCACGTAACTGTGTAAATATATTCTTTTTCAGCAATTATTTGGAGAGTCTCCCTAAGAAATGAACTGGGTGGGTGAGCAGTAAGGATGCTTCTGTCATCTATCCAGGGACAAGCTGGCAACCGTCGAGAAGGGCAGCGAAGGGAGATGGGTCAGTTCTGGCCCCCACGTCGAGTAGATACGCAAAGCTATTAACTCTGAAACGGTAGAGGTCTGTTTGCTGTCATGGGAAGATAATCTATGGGTAAAGAAGGCAGCTGAAGGAACATTAGTGTAAACACAATCCAGCTAATATTTACTGAGTACTTACTGCGTGGCAGACACTTAAAATGGATTGTTTCCTTACACCCTTCCACTAAACCTATGAGTTTGCGGTGTTATCCCCATTTGCTGATGAAGGACATGTGGCCCAGAGAGGGAACTTGACTTACCAAGGTCACACAGCCTCTAAGCGGCCACCTCAGCTCTTGTGCTTTAACTGGCGTGCGATTCTGACCCTACATTGATATAAAGGCCTATGAGGATATACACCACAATGTCCACGATACCTATTTGAGTGGTAAGAATATGGTGATTTTACTTTTTCTGCTTTTTATCTTTTATTTTCATTTTTTTGGCTGTGCTTCGAGGCTTGTGGGATTTTAGTTCCCCGACCAGGGATCGAACCCTTGCCCTCGGCAGTGGAAGTACAGAGTCCTAACCACTGGACTGCCAGGGAATTCCTTTTCTGCTTCTCCTTAATTCTCTCGTTTTTTCCCCCCAGCCACTAGTTTAGTAAGAATACTGAAGTAAACTGACAAGATCCCAGTGGCTTTCTAAATGCGTAAAGTTGGTGATTGGTATTGTGTTTCCCATTCGGGGATTTACCTGGCAGCCATCACAGAAGCTAAACCAGTTGCTGCAGAGAAGGCACCATCGAAATCTTTCCTCCTGTATTCACGACCGGTTTCCGTCCTGCGATGGGGGTGGAGTATCTCTTGGTTCGTAGCATCAAGTGCTCAAGGCTTGGATGTAGGTAAGAAGCCACATTAAACCGTCCTCAGGTGTTTAGCATCTGATCAGTAAACCCCAGGCCTTGAGCAGCCCTCAGTCAAGGAGAGCGGTGTGTCACTGGTTAGCGGCTTTACTTCCAGAGCTGAAGCGTGGGAGCTGGGCTCCTGCAGTGGGGGGCCAGCCTTTCTCCTGCGTCCCCCTTCTGCACGGGGTGAGTGCCCTGGATCGCCACGGGGACGGTGCTGTCCCGGCCAGTGCTGCCAGGTCTGTCTCTGGGGTCGGGGTATGGGCAGGTGGGAGCGTCCCTGCACGCTCTGCTTCGTCTGGGGGCTTTCCCACCCGGCAGCCCCTCCAGCTCTCACCGCTGGACCCAGCTTCCTCGTCCAGCGGGTCTGCCTGGTCGCCTGTTCTGTGCTGAGTGACAGTGCGACGTGTGGCCTCAGCATCCTGTCTGGAGGAGCTCTGAAGGGTTGGTCCTCCTAAGACTGAAGGCCCGCTTCTCTCCGGGTTTGTTCTCAAGGTCATGCGGACGTGGCCGCATCTCCTCCACTGTTTCCGTGGTACCAGTGCAGCCTGGAGGGTCCCCCACTTATCTGATTTCCTCCTCATCCTCCAGCCCCCTCTGCGCCTCAGCCCCCCGAATTAATGCAGCAAACAAACGAGTCTTGGTTGGCCTTGTCAGAGCTGGACTCCAGGGCCTGTGGGGATTCCTGTAATGACGTCATGACAGCTGCCGTTTCACTGAGTGTCTAAGTGCCCAGCGCCCATGAGTTTTATTCTGTGTTGAACCTACCTTCCTCGCGTGGGTATGGCCCCCCAGGTGGGTAATGGCTTCGTAGGGGAGCGTTCACCATCGGATGGAGGGGTTGATCATCTCCCCTGTGTGCTCTGCCGGGGGAGGGGAGGTGTCTCTGGGCTGCAGTCCTGGGACGATTGGGCGTGGAGGGAGAAGAGATGGAGCAGAGTTGAATTGGAATTTGTTGTAGGTAATAAGCGTATGAGGAGAAGAAAGGACCTAAGTCTGGCTAATGAGCATTACCTGTCACCTGGAGGCATCCGAGTCCTCAGACCTGCAGGGCACTGGCTGTGCACAGAGGGCTGCGTTTCCACTAGCCTGGCTGGCTGAAGAGGGCTAACGATTCGGAGACCGTGCAGACATGGGTGGTTTGTGCCCCCCCCTGCCCCGCCCCGTTTGCCTCTTCAGAAACGGAGCCAGTGGCACTTCTGAGCTGGTCTCCTTACTGTATTTTGTGCTGTGAGCCGATGACTCCTTGGTGAAGCTGGTTTGAGTCTTTGGGAAAAGCATCCCATGCATACAGTATTTTAAAGCTTCTGTGTAAGCCATACATGTTTCTTTAGCACGTTGTGTGCTATTAAAGCCTGCGGTGGGGGCGGTCAGTTCCTGAGGTTGGGTGTCTTTTCTGTCCTATTTAAAATAGATTGGTTTCCTCTGGGCTTATTTTACCCTTCAGGTCAGCTACCAGGGAAATGCTAAATCGGGGGAAACCAGATGCAGTGAAGAGATGCATAACGATGCAGAGGCTCAGGGTAGCTCTTGTGGAAAGCTCCCCGTCCCTGGCTTTTCAGGCTAGTCCTGCCCATCAGAACCATACGGACCTGGTGCCTTGCTTAATCCTGCTAAGCCTGGGTTGCTCAGACAGCTTTGAAGGGTGGGATACTGGTACCTGCCTTGCTCATGTGTTGTGAAGGTCAGCTGAGGTCATGGATGATGAAGTGGGGGGACAGTTAAACATGATATAGACAACGGACTATCTGCCTAGGTCATCTATGTATTCATCGACTTCCTACATGCTGGGCACGGGGCAGTATACCAGCTCTCAGGGCACAGTCCCAGGACAAGCAGCCTCAGCTTGATGGAAATGCCAGTTCCCGGGCCCCACTGGAACTTGCTGAATCAGGATCTCCAGGCTGGGGCCCAGGAATCTGTTTTAGCAAAGCCTCCTGATGACATACACAGTCACGTTTAAAGCCCTGGCACAGTTAGGAGGGAAACAGACAAATGAGGAGCTGAACCTCGGGGGCAAAGCAGGCAGAGGTTGGTGGTAGAGGAGCGGGTGGGTCTGTGGACTCGATGCTCCAGCCTAAGACACACGAGTCTGAGTGGCCCTGGGTGTGGTGGGAGGAGGCCTCTTGTAGAGTCTCATCCCGGTCGTAACTCCTACAAGCTCCTCGCTGTGGGGCCGGGGGGAAGGGCACAGGAGGCAAAGAAGCCTTCCATGACTGAGACAGAGGATGCTGGAAACACACCAAGTAAGTTCAGTGCTTGAGTTCAACCTCCTGTAAAGGGCTGTTGTTTTTCCCTAAACACTTAATTTTTTAAGAGCAGTTTTAGGCTCACATAAGAATCGAGAGGAAGGAACAGATTTCCCGTATCCCCCTGCCCACCTCCCCCATCGTCAACATGCCCCACCCGCGTGGTCCATTTCTTAAAATTGAACCTACGTTGACATACAATCCCCCAAAATCTGTAGTTTACGTTATGGTTCACTCTTGGTGTTGTGTAGTCTATGGGTTTGGACAAATGTGTCATGATGTGTGTCCATGATTATAATAGTATTTTCTCTGCCCTAAAAATCCTCTTTGCCCTTTTATCCCTACCCTCTCCACCCACCGAAAACCACTGAACCCACTTACTGTCTCCATAGCTTTGCCGTTTCCAGAAGGTCGTAGAATTGAAATCATACAGTAGGCAGTCTTTTCAGACTGGCTTCTCTTCCTTTGTAATCTGCGTTTAAGGCTCCTCTGTGTTTTCATGGCTTGGTGGCTCATTTTAAGTTCTAGATAATTTCCATCCTCTGGACGTACCACAGTTTATCCATTCACCTCCTGCAGGGCATCTTGGTTGCTTCCAGGTTTGGGCAACTATGAATCCTGTAAAAGGTCTTTCTTGACTTCTGCTGTCCCAAAGCCCTGGTGTCAGCTCTGTCAATCCTCTTGCTGTCTTGCACTCTCAGGAAACAGACTGAGGCACAGGCATTGTCTCAGGTCCACAGTGTGTGAGCTGGCGTGGGATGTGGAACCCAGGGACACAGGTTCTTATTTGTTATTATTGATCGTCACTGTTCAGTGTGAGTGGGTAAAAGGGAAAGTTAAGAATCATTGATGGACTCACTGAGTTTTACCCAACGTATTTGAATGTAAAAGTTCTGATTTTTTTTTGCTCTGCCACACATGGCGTTGTTAAATAACAGATTTATTGGGATATAATTTGCATGCCGTAGAATTCATCCCTTTAAAGTATACAGTTTAGTGGTTCTTAGTATACTCACAGAAGTGTGCACCTATCCACACGTAATCTTAGAACATTTTCATCCTTCCAGAAGGAAACTCCACAGCCCTTACAAGTTCCTTCCCACCCCACTCCCTCCCTTCCTGGTAACCAGGAATCGGCTTTCTCTTTGGATCTGCCTATTCTGGACACTTGATATTAACGGAATTACGTAATATGTGACCTTTTGTGTGTGGCATCTTTCACTGAGCATAATGTTTTCAACGTCCATCCTCTTATTGGTGACATGTATCAGCCCTTCATTCCTTTTCACGGCTCAGTAGTATTCCACTGTGTGAAGTACACCGCATTTTGTTCACCATCCATCAGCTGGTGGACTTGTGATGGTTTCCACTTTAACTGTGGCGGGATGCTGCTCAGAGCGTTTGTGTACAAGTCTGTAGTTGTGTTTTTCATTTCTCCTGGGGATTTGCCTGTGGCTGAATTTGCTGAGTGATGGTAATTCTATGGTTACCATTTCATGAGACTGCCAAAGTAGCTTCCAAAGAAGCTGCCCCATTTTACAATCCTACCAGCAAGGCAGAAGGGCTCCACGTCCTTGCAAACACTTGTTATTGTTTGTCTTTAGTCATCCTGGTAGCTGTGAAGTAGTGTCTCCTTATGGCTCTGACTTTAACTTTCCTAATGACTAACGATGCTGAGCGTCTTTATGTGTTTATTGGCTGTATCTTTGGAGAAATGTCCCTTCGGATTCTTAGGTTATGTGTCCTTTGACTTGTAAGAGTTCTCAAATAATGTAGATAAAAGTCCTTTATTAGGTATGACTTGCAAATATTTATGGGTTGTCTTTTCACTTTCTTAGTGGTGTCCTTTGAAGCACAAACATTTATAATTTTTGAAGTCTAGTTTATGCATTTTTCCCTTGACGCTTATGCTTTTTGGTGTTATATCTAAGCAGCCATTGCCAAATTTAAGGTCAGGAAGATTTATTCCTATGTTTTCTTCTAAGAATTTTATAGTATTAGCTATACTTAGGCCTTTAGGCTCCATTTGAATTAAGTTTTGAGGCTTTTCTAATTTTTGTTATTAAAAGTAATCTTTGGTTAGGGTTATTGAGATCTTATAATAGATTAAAAAAAGCTTTTTTTCTAAAAAGGATTGATGCTCAGCTGTCTTGTTGTTGAAATTACAAGTCACAGAAAACCAAAATTATAGGTTTAGTGTTTTGAAGGAATAAATAAATGCCTCAGTCTCAAATCAGTTTTTTCTAAAATTGAGCTGACTGCTAAGACAAGGTCCGTTTTAGGAAGTGTTTTGACATTGACCCCAGTGAGCAATTCAAGAAGTGCATACAACAAAAATAAGATTATAAACACTCATGTGGACTGCTTCCTAGGGAATTGAAGAGAATTGTGCTTTATGGGGAACAACTTTGAAAGCATGTGACCTGGTGGTTTGCCCATAGTTAGGTACATTTAGGCATGTAAACGGACTAGAGTTTTAATCAGGGAGGAAGTAACACATCAACTCAGGTTCCTCATGATTGCCTATTTTTAAATGAGGAAATTAATAGTACATACCTCATGGGGTGGTTGTGAGGATTAGACGAGTTGATATATTAAAAGGCTTAGAACAGAGCCTGATGGTTAGTAAAGGCTCATTAAGTGCTTCTTAAATATTCCATTTATTTTTAATATTTTCAGTATAGTTGGGTCACCAATATAATCTGTACTTCTCACTTGAATGTTAAATACTATAACATCTTTGAATTGCTGTGTAACTATATGTTAATTATTCTTGCCCAGAGTAGAGGAATAATAGTGCTTATGAATAACTTAATGAGGAGTCCTAATGTTTCCATTGTTTTACAACCTATTTTTCACTTAGTTATAATAACCTAGATTCAGAACAGCAGCTGTAGAACCAGGTGGCAGGATTGATTGATGTGAAGTCCCTGTCCTCACATCAGCGTAAGGGATGCTAGGCTACTCAGTGCTTGTGAAGCCGCCCCCATAGATGGTAAAAAACAAACAAACAAACAAAAAAAAACAGAACGAAACAGGCAACAACGTCTCTGAGGTGGAGTTTATGTTTGTTCCGTAATTTAAATAAAACACTCAGGAAAGAATTCTCTACCGACGTGTTCTCTTTCTCCCAGCCCAGATGTGAGAAGTTGGGACTTCTTTAGAGGAACTGCAGGGCTTCTGGAGATGGCTTTAGGCCGTTATAGGGCGGCCCGTGCAGCTTGGGCTCCACCTCTGTCCTCAAGGAGTCCCTGCTCTAGTAGGAGCAGGCAGGTGGGTTTGGGTGGGCGCCCCGTGGAGGGAGTGAGTTCTTCTGGTGGAGGCTTGTAGGTGAAGAGCCGGCCTCTTCTCGCCAGGAGGGAACTACCCCCCGGAAGCTGCCTGAGGAGGGAGGAGGGTCACGAAGTTTACATTGGGGGTGGGAGGGTGTGGGGCGCTGGAGAGGATGGGGAATGACTTGGCGAAAGTAACCTGAGGCCAGTTTGGACTTTGTCGTACAGGCCATCGAAGGGGTTCACCATTAGATGTAATTAGTGCGGATCAGCAAAATAGATATGGATTTGCTAATATATGAAGTGAAAAGAAAATGCCATAGACTGTCTCCACTGTCTTCCAGTTTTGAAATTTTACTGCTTGGCTTGCTGGATTCTGAGATGGTTTAACCTGTTTTGCCCTCATTTTTAAGGAAGTCTGATTTCTTTCTGACCTGTTGACTTGAAAGCAACAGCTTGTGGCCAAAAATATTGGGTTGGCCGAAAAGTTTATTTGTCTTTACCCGAACCCAATACTATTTCCTTCTCTTTGGTCGAGCTCTGTGGTCATTAGGAAGAATTTGAAGCTCCTTTTGAAATGCAGGCTGGGGATGTGATTATGCGTTTTGTGTTTTCTCAGTACAGAATAAGGTTCTCCAAGAGCGTGGATGCAAAACATTGAATGTTGAGAGAGAGATGGGGCATTAATCTCCATTACAGAGAACTTGTGGATGTGGGTTTTTTTTGTAACGAGACATGTGCAAAGCAAGAAAGGCTGTGCTGGGAGAGCTTTTCTGGAGAAAAAGCTGGAATGAGTCACTAAATACTGCTTTCTACTATTACCATTCCTACTTTAAAAGATCAATTAATATATATAATAGAAAAATTAGAAAGTAGAGAAAGAAGTAGCTTAAACACAATGGTTCTCTATCAGGGGTGATTTTGCCCCCCCAGGGGATATTTGGCAAAGTCCCGAGACAGTTCTCATTGTCATAACTAGGGGTGGGGCCGCTACTGGTGTCTAGTGGGGAGAAGCCAGGGGGTGCTGCCCAGTATCCTACAGGCACGGGAAAGGATGATCCAGCCCCAAATGCCAGTGGCGCTGAGGTTAAGAAATTCTGCACTAATCCTGCTCGTACACAATAATCCACCTCTAATTGTGTCATCTTGGTATATTTCCTTTCATTGCTTTATGTGCACATTATACCTAATTGTGTGCAGTTGATGCTTGAACAAATCGGGTTTGAACTTTGTGGGTCCACTCATACGTGGACTTTTTCAGTAGTAAATACTACAGTCTGCACAATATGCGACTGGTTAAATCCTTGGATACGAAGGAACCTCATGTGTGGAGGGCTAAGTCATACGTGGATTTTTGACTTCAGAGGGGGTTGCTTCTCCCCCCTTCCCCCCGCCAAGGGTCAACTGTACCTAGTTTTTGGTATGGTCTTCAAGCATTGTATCCTGATTAGAATGGTCACCTTAGTCTTCTGAATTTTGCATCCCGGGTTTCTGTCTATACTGTAAATATTCTAATTTTACTGCTCTTGTGAATGACCTATAATGAACAGCTTTGTGCCTTTGCCTTTTTCTGATCTAATCATTTCTTAAGGGTAGGATTTACAAGTGTTCATATTATTTTTTCTAGGGGGGATTTTTTTTAATGGTTGTTGGCAAACATTTCCAAATTGCTTTTCAAAGGCATGGTACTAATTTCAGCGCCATCAGCAATAAATGGCTTCCTGTTGGCCTGGGCTCTTGCCAGCATGAAGCATTAACGTTATGGAAAAAAACTTTTTTCCTAATTCTATAGGCCAAGAAGTGGTATTTCTTTGAGTAGTCCTTCACAGGGTGCTGTTCTGGGGGAGAAACTGTTTCTCCCAAACCTTGTGGAAGACACACGCCCTTAGAATCGTCATCACTCGCATTAGAAGTTGTTACACGACCATCGATGTCTGCTCAACACGACTATTGTGAAAATAATTTTAGATCAGTAGAACGATGCCCGTGCTGACTACAAGGAAATTTACTAAGAAGATAAATTGCAGGTAGTTCCAGCTTTCTTGGAAGACTTTTAAAAGAACCAGAATCATTTGAAGCATCATGGCAAATCCTGTTGAATTCTAAGAAAGAAAAATTATTTTTGATGAAACGATTATAGTTAAACTATTTAGATATAAGTAGCATTCTATTACTTCCCTATTTTTGAGTTTTGTGTGCTTTCTGGGACACTTAGCACTCTTTAGCATTTCATAGAGTATATTTGCTTGGCACATAGAAGAGTCAAATATGAATTAAACACGAGCGAATAAATTTATGCCCACACTACAGGGCTTGGAGTATAATTTTCTACTGTAATGATTTACAGAGGGTTATAGCTGAGTGTTACCTTTTGATGGGCTGTTGGTCTTGGTTTTGATTTACGGTACTTAATTTTAAAATATTAATTAGGAATAAAACCCCCAATTGAATTACTTTTCCAGTAGTAAACCTGTCATATGACATAGTAATTTGTCTTAGAACAGAGGTTTAGAAACTCACTGTCAAAAGCAAGGATGTTCTCGTCTGTTTTCTAACAGCTGTACAAAAAATCTGGTTTCTGTTTTATTCCTTTTTTGAATAAAACATCTGTCGTACTTTCATATAATGTGTCCTAAGCTTTGGTGGTTCTTTAGGGGGAACCATTCCAGATTTTAAAAGTATTTTAAATAGTTGGAAATGACTTTTTCTCGTTAGTTTTTCCAACATCTTAAATTATTTTAGGGCTAGTATGTGTAAATGCCTGACCTGGGGTTTTGAGAACTGCCTTCCTCTTTGACTTTTACAACTTATTTCTTGTCCAGTATCTTTCTGAATTACGTAGCGGTTTTGCTTCATTCGGGACTATGTGGGCTCACCTAGGGTGAAAGCTGTGTGGTGATGTGCGGGTGGGACACAGGCGGGGACCAGCACTGTCCCCAGCGACTGTGGGTTACTCCCTTCTGTTCTTCTGTGCTGTTCTCTGGCTGTTCGGCTGCTCTGTCCTCAGCCCATCAACCTAGAATTTAACATTGCAGGGATTTAAATTGCTCTGATTCATTTCATATTCGCCATAGGGGACATTTGAAGGCAGTATTTATGCCGTTTTTGTGGGAATCAGGTGCACAGCTTCATCTTGAACCTGGGGTTAGCTGGTTCTGTATCAGACGCACATACACGTGGGATTAGGTCGTGATATTTTATGAGGCTTTGCCTTTTTCCTCTGCTCAAAATAGTTGTAACATGAAGCCCAAAGTTCTGTTCTTCCCTCCCTGGTCATTGATAAATTTCCAATTCTTTTGGTAAAAACACTTCTAAAAATTAAAGTGCATTCGTACTCTTGATTTAAAAAACAAAAAACCCCCCACAAAACAGATGGAAGGGCACAGTGTTAAAATTCCCTTTCCCATGACCCAGGCCTGTTTCACAGATGGAACTACTGTTGAGTTCTCTGGTTTGTCCTTTCAGAACTTCACTTTTGACATCCGTATCTTACTCTCCCCTTTTGGTTTAACCCACACTGTTCTATAACTGTCCTACAGTTTGCTTTTTTCACCAACAGTGTAGATCCTGGACCTCTTTCCACATCACGTAGACAGAACTAACTTCTGTTAATAGTTGTGTAGTGTTCTGCTCCGTGGCTGTGCTGTAATTTACTTAGTTTCCTATGAATGAGCTTGTAAGTTATACACTGTGTGTTGCCTTTTTAAACAGAGCTTCAGCGACCTCCTTAGACTGTCTGTCTTTGCATCCTGCCCCACCGGTTGCTGGCTCTTTGACTTTGAACACGTTGCTTTGCCTCTTTGTCCTTGGGCTCCCCTCTGTAGAACGGGGGTGGTAGCAGCACTGCCTCGTGAGAAGAGGGTGCGGAGTGAAATAGCTGTTGCGTGGGAGGCCCTTAGCACAGCGCCTGGGGCCTGGCGGGTGCCCCTGAGTAGCCGTTGCTCCGGCCGGGGCTGTGTGTGTCTGTACAGACGAGAGTGTCAGTGCAGTGGCTTCCTCAAAGCAGACTTGCCGGCCTGCTAGTTGCAGAAACGTGCAGCTCAGGTTTTGAGGGGCGTCCCCGGTTGTGTGAACAAGTGTGGCACCAAGTTTCTCTTCCACCTGCTAGTGATTCACCTTCTCTCATTTTGATTACATAATGACGCGTCTTATGAAACGCTGGTGTGATAATAAGTGCATTGTGCAGCTCTCCTGTGGAAGAGTTGATGATGATGTGAAGAATCTCAGTGGTCTTTGGACTTGGGGTTAAAATTTTCTCCCTCGTTTCGGTACCGCGTGCTTGCCCGGGAGGGTGAAGGTTCCTTCCTGCGTGTTTAACGTTCCCTGACATTTGCGTGTGAGTGGGTCCGTCCTGCTTGATGCACAGCGTGGAGACCCACCTGGATGATGGACATCCACTCGTGGTGAGAGAAGAAAACAGCCCTGGATCAATTTTCCTTCTCGCTGGGCAGGTTACAGGGCACATGCAAGTGAGATGCCAGGCTGCATGTTGATGGATAAGAGAAATGGAGGTTTCTGCGTGCAGTACCTGGGCGGGAGCCTCGTTAGCTGTCACGGGGCAGGGCAGGGCTGGTAGCTGGCCATCCCCGCTGCAGGGGGAGAGAGAGGGGCAGCGAGGGGCTCTTGGCAAAGCCTGGGAAGCACCCGGCTCCTGTCTCCTCGAGTGGGTGATACCCCCTCACCCCCTCTTCTTTTTTTTTTTTTTAAGCGACTCCCGACGGTCCAAGCAAAGGGGCCCTTCACTTTGACCTTCCTGCAGGGCTGAGGGGGTGGTGGGGTCATTGGGAAAGCGGCTTCTAGCAGAGAACAGCAGAGGTCACAGGCTGGACCCGCGCTGGCTTTGCTGCTCCTTACTTTGTAATCACCTGCAGGTACATCGCCAGATCTCTGTGCGTGGCCTCTACCTCCGTCTCCCCCGCTGCAGGAGGGCACCTTCGTAGGGTTACTGTAAGGACTGGAGAAGAGTGTATGTGAAGAAACCAGGGTAGTGTCTGGGTCCGGGTCCTAGTGGGTCCTCAGAAAGGTGGCCGGCATCATGTTTCATCGTCACCACTGCTGATGTCATTGTCCTGAGCAGGGATGGTTAACTGAGTCTGTCTGGCACCCCCGTGGGCTTGGCAATGCTCTGGTCCTGTTTGAAACATGACCGCTTTGTAGGTCCTGGCCCAGGAGCAAAGGTGGTACAGCACCCCGACCTTCTGTGACCAGGCTGATTCGCCGGAAGGTGGCCCTCTATTTGACACTAGTCGACCCCAAAATTTCATTTCTATATGCAGTCTTGAAGTCGGAGATGTAAGGATTTGACTCCTGTGAAATGCACACGAACCATGCCTGATCCATTTGTAAATAATCCAAGTGACAGTTGCTTGGAACGGTACCAAGTCATGAGGGTGGACCATTTTGTGAGAGATATTTCCCGTCTTCTAGGATGCTTACAATCGTGACAAATGGTCCCGTTCATAGTTTTGCATTCCTGGACTCCTTGGGCTACAGCAGCGGAAATCAGGTTATGAAATAATTTTCAAAAGAAAGAGCCCTGACCCAACAGAGAGCAAATAGGAGGAAAAGGGAGAACGTGCAGGGAGTCCCACTCAGCTTTTTGTTTAAGGAACACTGCTTTTTATCTTCAAAAGAGAGAAAAAGGCTAAACTATTTCCACAGATGTTTCTCTGAGTTGTCAGCTGTGCCTGCAGAGATTTTGTGGAGGGGAAATGCTGTGAAGTTTGATTCCAGCGTTTCCGTGGGGTCATATCGACACCGTAGGTGATTGATCCCACCTTTGGTCCCATAGAGGTTATACCTTAGCTGCTGCTTGTTCAGATGACCCATGTAGGGGTCCCCAAAAAGAGTTTCCCGTGGGCTTCCCCGGTGTTAGAAACTGTCGGCATGACTTGCAAAGCCTTCAGGAGCTTGTTTTCTTGGATGAGCAGCCCCGAGTCTCCAAGCAGAAGGGAGGGTGGTCTCACCTCTGTCCCGAGGATCAGTCACGTAGCCAGGAACCAATTCCGGGACCGTTAGCACTCGGAACCAGAGAACCAGATCTGCACGGCAGAGGGGGCACTCTGCAATGTCTGGGTGCTTCAGAGAGAGAATCAGACCCTCCTGAGGCCCTCTGGTGGAATCTGCTCCCGGGGGGAGAGGGGTATTTCCCCTTTGGCAGATCAGATGGGCCCATCTCCCGCCAGCCACTCAGCAGGGAATGAAAAGTGCTGGCGGGGGCCTTCAGGAGCGTCCCAGCGTCTCCGCCCCACGGGCCAGTAACCTGGGCTGCCCCTGGTGCTGCATCAGTCTCCTGAGTGGTAGGGTCCCGGGACGGGGCTTTCGGGGCAGCCGGTGGGAGGAGTGTCCTCTGTCCCTTTGGCTTTGCCGTGGCCTCACTGTCAGAATGGCTCACCCATCCCCACACGTGGACAAGTTCTGCTGGGTGCTTCAAAACACGGTTCCACTTCCTGCAGCTTTGTGATCCGTCCCCTGGTTTGTTCCATACACACTGATGGGTTGTGACGTACCCTTCAGTGCCCCCAGCTCCCTCTTCCTCCCCCGGTGGTCCTGGGGTCAGGGACAGGCTGCTTCGTGGTTCAGTTCCCTGCATCTGCCGTGGTGCCTGCTGGCGCGAGCTTCGGTGCTTACTGGATGAAAAATTCCCAGAGTCCTCTTGGCTCGATTACTATAGTGGTCATTTAGGCATTAAAAAACACCACAGTTCTTTATTCAGCAATGACTGAGCTATTGTTATTTCACTTTAAATTTTTAATTTTATTTTGAAAACTCTTAGAACTTGAGAGAACAGTGAACATTTTTGTTAATCGGGGTCTACTGACTTGCTGTGCTCGCTGTATCCAACACACACACACACTTTTGCTGTAGCACCTACAACCAGGCTGCAGACCCAGAGGCACCTGACCCAGCCCTAAACATTGCAGTCTTAGGAAAGGAATCAGAGGCTGTTAGAAAGGACCTTACCAAGAGGAACACTGCGCTTTGGGAGCACAGAGCAGGGAAATGACTGTTAAACTGGAACAATTAGATTTGGTTTCATTGGAAAGGTAACACCTGATCTGAGCTGCCTGCAGAGATACAAGTTCAGGTATCTGTCTAAAATTATAACGGAAAAAGTTCAATCTATCAGAAGGCTTACTATCTTGAAAAACTTCAACTTTACCATATTTGGAGCTTTTGCGATTCCTCCGAGGTTCTGTAATAACCACACTTATTTCCTTAGCCTCTCAGGGGCTGTCATTGAAGAAGTGCCTTGAATTTCGCTTGCCTTTCCTAGTAGGTGTGTCAGCCTGCAGAGGGGGTTGTGTCGACCCGCGGGGTGTCTGGTCTGCTGGGACCTCCTTGCTGTGCGAGATGCTTCTCAGGGCTTGGTGACTTCCAGCAATGAACATTCTCATAAGAGCCATGGCTTAATTTTGTAATTATGCTTAACAGTTCTATACATCTGTAAAAAGGAGATGTAGACCATTCCCAGAAGTCGGAACTTCAGCTATTTCTACCTTGTAATAGAGGGTTTCACTAAATCTGAATGTGTCCTTGAAGCTGAAAGGCTGCCTCGGAAGCATTTTGGGGGGATGGGACCCTTTGTAAGACCTAGAGGTGCATGTGACGTGGGCAAGTAGCTCAACCCCAGACCAGCGAGAGAAAGGACCTTCAGTCCTCTCAGGCATCTTGTTGGCTACGTAGAAGGAAGTTATGGAAGGTAGATGTTCAGTACTGGTTTGGAGTAGAAGCAGCGACAGCTTGTGTGGAGTGGAGAACTGCAGGCACAGAGCAGTGGGCTTCCAGGACGCGGGCAGCGTGGGAAGCAGTGGTCACCCTCGGCCAGCTGGGGTCTTAAGCCGCTTCTCCATAAAGTAAGATGAACTTCTGTTTGGTTTTGTCCAGCATCCTCACGGGTGGTTCTTCACTGGGAGAAGATACATGGCAGGTCTGAAGACCTGGGAAAATGTGGGCTGATGGCAGAGGGCGTCTTAGCACAACCCTTGCTTCTGGCTCTCTCACTCCTTCAGGGTGTCCAGCCCCCTCTGGGTCTCAGGCACCATCAGCGCTTCACTGATGTGTTTCTCCCAGACACAGTCTCCATTGTCATCCAAATCCAATTCGTGATCCTCTCAACTCAGTAGAGGATCAAAAAAAAGTGAATCTCCCCCTCCACCCCACTTACACGAGAGGAGCTCTGATGGGCAGGAAGGGGCCACTGTCTCCTGACCCCGGCTTGAGCTGGAGGCCCGGGGCCTGGGCTCATGCAGGGCGTGGGTGGAGGATGGGTCGGAGCTGCTGGCCTGCTGTCCTCCACGGCTCTGGGCGGGTGATCTAGGGCAGGTGTGCAGCCCTCCAAGGTCAGCTGGTGAAGGTGCCCCGGGGACCCCTCCAGGCGCAGGGGTGTGTCCAGGTGTGAGGGAGGCCGTCGCTGGAGGGGGGAGTTGGGCCTGATTTTGTACGTCACCGGTTTTTAGGACCGGGCAGCCCAGGAAGATGTGTGAGCAGCACCTTGCGGTGCCGGGTGTGCGGCCCCGGAGCGCGAGGCTGTTGAGCACCGTGGGAGACGGCGGATCTTGGTTGAACATTTTACTGTGAACAAAAGCGGGTTTTTCCCCCCTGGAAGCTGAGGTCTACGGAAGCCATGACACGACTAAGCTCAGAAATCCTGCGTCAGGATTGGAGCTGAGCCCTCGGACCACACCCAGCCCTGGCCCGTCCTTGGACCCGGGGGTGGGGTGGGTGGGGGAAAGTGAGTGAGTTTTCAAGGAAGGACTTGCACCCGGAGTACTAGGAGAGGGGCAGGCCTGCCGTGGGTGAGCCTGACGAGCCCCAGTCTTGGTTCCTGGCTCGCGTTCTTTCATGATTCGTTCATGGTTGTGGTGTGGGGCTCACCCACTGGGTTCTGGGTGCTGAGGAGTTAGCAGACAGGCTAGGGAGCCCTGTGCTCGCGGGGCTTCTGTCTTACAGGGGCCCGTGACAAATGAGCAGGTCCCGTCAGCGAGCAGGGTCAGGTCGGTGGTGATCCTGTGCTCTGAGGGAAGTAGACAACTTGGTGGCGAGAGCGGTGCTGCTGAGTGGATACGACGCAGATCTCAGCTTCCTGGTGGCCACGCTGAAAGGGGGACGAGTCACCTTGCTGTACAGCAGAGATGGGAACAGCATTGTAAATGCACTATACTTCAATGAAAGAAACTGGAAAAAAGAAAGAGGGAGGAGAAGTAAGTGACACTGATTTCAGTGTTTAATCCAGTATATCTATGTTGTTGTTATGACAGGTGATCAATATAAACAGAGACTTTGCAATCGTCTTAAGTCTGGTATGTATGTCACATTTGGAGCACATCTCTGGACTGGGACCCATGTCAAGTATTCATTCAGCACCTGGGTTCGTGGTGTGGACAGGGCATGTGCGGCATGCTGGGGGTGGTGGCATGGGCCCACTTGAGGTTGGGTGGGCCCCTTTTAAACAGCATCCCATCCGCTGAGGGTGAAGAATGGTTCCTGCAATGGATCTGTTTTGTTTGCTGCGGATATAACCCACACATTGTGGTAGATTGTTTATCTCGCTTCTGATGGTTCAGACAGCTTAGTTTATTCAGGTGGTCCTGTCATGGGCACTGGGATGCCCTGAGGACAGGCAGTAAGAGATCCCTGTATGTTCTAGGAGGAGACAGTGTTCCTCTTGAGAAAGCTTTGTAGGTCCTGTATTTTCCGCTGCTTTCCTTAATGAGAAGGAATTCCACCAACGTTCACGTCTAACCTGAAAAGTCTCCCACTGGGACAAGTCACTGGTGCTGGCAGCGTGACTGTTTTTAGCATCATTTCGGTACAGGTTTAAACTGTTACTTTATTGAATATTGCAGCTATTAATTTCAGACTTAAGGACATGATTTCTAAGTATAGTTTTCGTGCCACCTACTCAGCCTTTTGGCTGGATGAAATCCTACTTGTTGAATGGAATTAAAATAATTTCCATCTGAGTTTTTTCTGGTTCAGCTGCGAATCAAGGCATCGGTTTAGAGTTGGTTTATGAGGGAGGTCTTGGAAGACAGTGGGAAGAGCTGTGAGAACTTGGTGGAGGGATGGAGAGAGTGGTAGGACCTGCTCGCAAATGCAAGGCAAACAGTCTTTGCAAGATCACCTCCCCGCCTTTGTGTATAAAAATAATCTTTGGAGCTAATTTGAAAAAAGACAAAAGAATAATTTGTAATCCCCTATCTTTTCTCTCTACCTCTCGTCGTCTATTCTGCCATGTTATTTTATGTAGTTCTTTTTAATATTTAGCGTGTATTTTCTCATTCTGAAATGTTTGTCAAGAGTGTATAATGTCTGTAATGTACCTTACAGCTCTTCTGTCGTCAGTTTAACTTCAGTTGACCCATGTGCCATTTTTCGTTGTAAGTAGCGCTGGGGTGAACGTCTCTCTGCATATTTATATGAATATCTGAATATGACAGCGCAAGTAGCTAAAAGTGAAGCTATTAGGTGAAACAACATAGGCATTTTTAGTGCCTTTTAGGGCTGCCAGATTACCTTCCAGAAACACGGCACAAGTTCACATTCTTACCTACAGTGTGTGTGCCTTTCCCTCCACAATCCAACCCATGCTGGGATTTATACTTTCCAAGGAGTTTATTAAGTTGACGGTAGGCATGCCATTTTGACGCAAATTTTTAAAGAAAGAAAGAAAAGAAAATACATTTAAAGACACTTTTTCTATTTTTTCCTTAGCCTCTCTTTGGAGCCCTTGTCCTTGACCGATGAGGGGCAGATGTCTTTCCGAGGCGTAGCTGAGGGGTGCTGGCGTGTGGGTCACAGATGGTTGTCCTCAAGGTCTGCTCAGCACGAGCAGCTTTGCGATAAACCCTTATACCGAGGACTTGATGCGTCAAGGTGCTCCAGAGCTTTGCGGTAATGTTAACACGTGTCATTGGTAATACGTCATAGGGTGATACTGGGACCCTCCTTGGGGGATCGTTCCTGACGCGAAGTTGACGGCTGCATCCTGAAGACACCACTGTGGTCCAGCTCCTGAGTTTTGTGACATTTCCCATGGTCTCTGCAGAATGTAGGAGCTCAGAAAAATGCTGTGACATTGTCTAAACTCCAAAGGATTGTAGCCAGTGTATTTCCTTTCCCAGAGGATCTGGTCCCTATCGCATCTGTTTCAGTTACTCTGTACCAGGCCGTGAACCTCAGCACTTTATTTCTGTGATTCAGCCTTACAACAGCATACATGGCAAGTACTGTTTTCTTCGGCTTATCGATGACACAGTGGAAGCTCGAAGTGGTCAGGTGACTCCATTGGAATCACACAGCTGTGAATGGGGATTGAATTGACCCCAAAGCCCAAGTTGCAGAGTCCAGGCCCAGTATCCTTAAACTGGGAGGGAATGAAGCAGAGAGAAAACCAGGGTGACACTCAAAGCCACTGAGACACCAGCTCAGACGATCTCTAGCTGCCACCCGCAGGCAGTGTACACCCACTGAGGACCCACGGTGGCTGGTCCCACTGCAGTGTTGTGACCCAGTTGTATTTGTCAGGTAAACAGGGGCTCGGGGTGCCTTTGAGATGTCTTGGGAGAAATATCAGGGTTGATGTTGGGCTAATTTGGAAGGTGAAATGAAAATAAGTGGGTAAGAAGTAAGAGCTGGATGGAGTGAGGAAGGCACTTGGGTGTGGAGAGACCTCAGATGGGGAGGGAAAGTGCCGTGAGGAACTGCAGGAACCGTCAGGGACTAGAGCGTTAGAAGTGTTTAATCTTGCAATTAGGATGCAAGACAGGGAACATTCTGCCATTTGGAGGATGCGTGTGAGTGTTCGGGGAAACCAGAAAGGAAGAATCGCAAGTGTCTGTAATTAATGAACAGGAAAGGCAGATGGATGATGTGGAGGTGGGTGGCTTTACGCTGCTCGTATGTTTTTTTAACCTGTAAAACTATAGCGTAATTTCACCCGCTCGTTTAAAACAGGCTTATGTCTTGCTGTTGTTAAAAGCATTCAGAGATTTCAGGGCACGAGGCAGACAGTTGTTATGTCTACTTTAAAAATCAAACTTGTGCTGTTTCCAAAGACTTAATTTTATTAGCTCAATTTTTGTGTGTACTGGTTCTGCATTTTCTCATGTAGATTCAGATCCAATTTAGAAATGAAATACACAGGCGGCTTGACTGTGGAAAGCACAGAGGACCGATGCTGTGGGCATGAGCTTCTGGTCGGGCAGCGTTTTCATACGGTCAAGTGGAATTTTCTTATGGCTTTTGAAAGAAAATGATAGTTTTGGTCACAAATCAGAAAAAACCCCTATCATTTCTTTAAAGCTGTAAATGAGATTTTTGGGTGTTCCCTTTGAATTTGTCAAATTTTCAATCTGTAGTTCCTTTTTTATGATAACATAAAAATGGTTAAGATGGTAAATTTTATGTTAAGTATACCATTCAGTAGTGCTAAGTATATTCACGTTCACATCCACCCCAGCCCCAGGAAACCCCCATTCTACATTGTTTCTATGACTATGACTGCTGTAGATACTCTTAAGTGTAATCATAGAGTGTTTTTTTTCTCTAACTGGTGTATTTCATTTAGGATAATGTCCTCAAGGTTTATCCATGTTAGATGTATCACAACTTTTTTTTAAGGTTGAATGCTCTTTCTTTGCGTGTATATCCCACATTTTGTTTATCCATCCATCTGTGGATGGACAGCTGGGTTACTTTCATACCTTGGCTATTGTGAATACTGTTACTGTGAACATAGGTGTGCAAATATTTCTTTGAGACTCTGCTTTCAATTCTTTTGGATATATACCCAGTAGTGGGACTGCTGGATTATTATGGTAGTTCTATTTTCAACTTTTTGAGTAACCTTTATACTGCTTTCCATAGCAGTTGCACCGTTTTACAATCCCACCACTAGTGCACAAGGGTTGCAATTTCTCCATATCCTAACACTTCTAGTTGTGGTTGTGTTTTTTTTGTTTTTGTTCTGTTGGTTTTTTTTGATAACCATCCTAATGGCTGCGAGGTCAGTCTATGGTTTCTTATCTGTTACACCAAACTTTTCCTCATAGTTATGAACAAATCTTCAAGTATCGTTTGAGATCTATCTACATTTGCTGCTATACTACTCGGAAGGAGAATGTTTAAGATATCTGTGCGTCTGAGTACTGGTTGCCCAAGGATGTTCCAGACATTGCTCCCCTTTAGGTATTATAACTAAATGGAGCCCTACGTTTTTACTTATCATTTGGTGCAGATAGTCCTGTAAATACTGAGCTCTGCTGAGTACCAGTTGAGAACACGAAGATGAGCAGGACGCAGACCCTCAAGGGGCTGATGGTGTGGGAAGGATGAACAGAGTGACAGAGGGAGGAGCCCAGGTGAGGAGGGGAAGGAGACACTAACTAGGGCTGTTGGCGACGGGAGGATAAAGAGGGCTCCTTGCAGATAAAGCCGGAGCTGAACTTCGGAAAGTAAGTGGTTCCCTTGCTAGTGGGGCTGTGCGTGGGGTCCGTGCAGCCAGGCCCACGTGAGCGGAGGGCAGCTCCCGCCTGGTGCAGGGCGGTCAGTGGGAGGGGAGGGGAGGCTGGCCTGATGTGCGTCTGGAGCTCGGCTTTGCCCTGATCAGAGGTGGGAGACGGCGAGGCTTTGTGGTCAGGTGAGCGGACCCCTCTGCCGGCCGTGAGGAGATGAGGTCACTGGTGTTTGTGAAGTTTCAGGTGAGACAAGGGCTGGGCTAGGGCAGTGGTCGTAGGGATGCGGAAAAACGAGGGGGCTTACAGAGTCCTTCGCACGGTCAGCAGCCGTTTGCCGATTTGTGTGTAGCTGCTGAGGAAGAAACTTGAAGACTGCTCCCAGGTTTCTGGCCATTGGGCTATGGTCTGAAATCAGGACTGTGGGAGTGGAGCTGGGGGCAGACACCACCGATTCTGTCTTGGATGTGTTGAGGTCGGTGTGTCTATAGGACAAGCACGTGGTGCTGCCCGAGGCTCACTTGGCAGAGGCCAGGGGTGGGGATGCGCTCGGAGGCCTCCTTAGATGCAGACGGTGCTGAAGGCGGAACGTGGGTGAGGTCGCCTCCCAACGGGATGTAAGGCAGAGCAGTGGGCCTTGGGCCGCACTGTTGAAGGGGCTGGAGGGTGAGCCCTCAGAGTGAGGGCTGTAGACCAAGAGGGAGCATAGGGTCACAGGGGTGAGGAAGGTAGGTAGGCATCTCCTAGGGGGAGCGGTCAGTTACTTCAGATGCAGCGAAAGAGGCTTCGAAATGCAGCTGAGTCACCTGGATTCACTTTTCATGGCTGCTGGTTGTAGAAAGTCATTTCAGTTAAATGGCTATGAGGAAGGGAATGTAAAGTACTCTTTGAAGAAGCTCAGATGGAAAGAGAAGCGGGAAACGTGGGAAAAAGGAGGTCAGGGGAAGCTTTTTTAAAAGGATGGAGAGACTTGAGCATATTTTAGTGGAAGGGAAGAGGTCAATTATCATTAAAATAGTTCACATGATAGAAGGCTTGCTCTGTGTCAGACTCGTTCTGTAGCTGTACGTGAATGAACTTGCCCAGTCCCTACTACAACCTTAGGAGATGGAGAGACA